>NC_056439.1:55388594-55483594 GCF_018296145.1 Oncorhynchus tshawytscha | reverse complement strand
TCTCCTGGTTGATAACAGCCCAGAACAGAGCCTCTCTCTCCTGGGTGATAACAGACCAGAACAGAGCCTCTCTCTCCTGGGTGATAACAGACCAGAACAGAGCCTCTCTCTCCTGGGTGATAACAGAACAGAACAGAGCCTCTCTCTCCTGGGTGATAACAGACCAGAACAGAGCCTCTCTCTCCTGGGTGATAACAGACCAGAACAGAGCCTCTCTCTCCTGGGTGATAACAGACCAGATCAGAGCCTCTCTCTCCTGGGTGATAACAGACCAGAACAGAGCCTCTCTCTCCTGGGTGATAACAGACCAGAACAGAGCCTCTCTCCTGGGTGATAACAGACCAGAACAGAGCCTCTCTCTCCTGGGTGATAACAGACCAGAACAGAGTCTCTCTCTCCTGGGTGATAACAGACCAGAACAGAGCCTCTCTCTCCTGGGTGATAACAGACCAGAACAGAGTCTCTCTCTCCTGGGTGATAACAGACCAGAACAGAGTCTCTCTCTCCTGGGTGATAACAGACCAGAACAGAGCCTCTCTCTCCTGGGTGATAACAGACCAGAACAGAGCCTCTCTCCTGGGTGATAACAGACCAGAACAGAGCCTCTCTCTCCTGGGTGATAACAGACCAGAACAGAGCCTCTCTCTCCTGGGTGATAACAGACCAGAACAGAGCCTCTCTCTCCTGGGTGATAACAGACCAGAACAGAGCCTCTCTCTCCTGGGTGATAACAGACCAGAACAGAGTCTCTCTCTCCTGGGTGATAACAGACCAGAACAGAGTCTCTCTCCTGGGTGATAACAGACCAGAACAGAGCCTCTCTCTCCTGGGTGATAACAGAACAGAACAGAGCCTCTCTCCTGGGTGATAACAGACCAGAACAGAGCCTCTCTCTCCTGGGTGATAACAGAACAGAACAGAGCCTCTCTCCTGGGTGATAACAGACCAGAACAGAGTCTCTCTCTCCTGGGTGATAACAGACCAGAACAGAGCCTCTCTCCTGGGTGATAACAGACCAGAACAGAGTCTCTCTCCTGGGTGATAACAGACCAGAACAGAGTCTCTCTCCTGGGTGATAACAGACCAGAACAGAGCCTCTCTCCTGGGTGATAACAGAACAGAGCCTCTCTCTCCTGGGTGATGACAGACCAGAACAGAGCCTCTCTATCCTGGGTCAGAACAGAGCCTCTCTCTCCTGGGTGATGACAGACCAGAACAGAGCCTCTCTCTCCTGGGTGATAACAGACCAGAACAGAGCCTCTCGCTCCTGGGTGATAACAGACCAGAACAGAGCCTCTCTCTCCTGGTGACAACAGACCAGAACAGAGCATCTCTCCTGGGTGATAACAGACCAGAACAGAGTCTCTCTCCTGGAGGATAACAGACCAGAACACATCCTTTCTTTCTCTCTGTCTCTGTTGGGTGATAACAGACCAGAACAGCGCCTCTCTCTCCTGGGTGACAAATAGACCAGAACAGAGCCTCACTCTCTCCTGGCTGATAACATACCAGAACAGAGCCTCACTCTCTCCTGGCCGTCATTGAAAATAAGAATTTGTTTTTAAGTTCTTAACTGACTTGCCTATTTAGATAAAGGTAAAAACAATAAAAAATTTATGACAGCGGCCAGGTTACAGCGATACGCCTTGTTCCTTGCCGGTCATATGTATGACATTGAGTTTAAGCTGTCGTCCCTCCACACAAATGCCCTGTACAAGAGAAAGACAATGCCGTGGACATTTTCCACACCTCTCAGCTAGAGACGCTACCTGTCACAAGCACAGTTATCAAACGAGAGACAAGGAAAGATGTGACCTTGTCACAAGTATACACCTATACCATGTCAGGATGGCCAGCTACAGTACAGGCAGGAAAGAGCTGTATTTCCAGTGGAGAAACAAAATGACAACGGATGTTTGATGTGGGGAATGAGAGTCATGATACCCCAGTATGGCCACATTAGGTTTTGCAGCAACTACATGAAGGGCGTGTTGGAATTGTCAAAATGAAGCTGCTGGCGAGGAGTCACTTCTGGTGGCCCGGTCTGGGTCAACTGATAGAAAAGTGTCTCCACTCTGCTAAAAACATACCTAGTTCTGAATAAAGTCTCTACTCTGCTAAAAACATTCCTAGTCCTGAATAAAGTCTCTACTCTGCTAAAAACATACCTAGTCCTGAATAAAGTCTCTACTCTGCTAAAAACATACCTAGTCCTGAATAAACAGTCTCTACTCTGCTAAAAACATACCTAGTCCTGAATAAACAGTCTCTACTCTGCTGCAAACATACCAAACATCATCACATACAGTATATAACTGGGGCATCCCAAATGGCACCCTGTTCCTCAACATCACTGTTTAATCAGTGAATCGAGACTGCAGTGTATTTTGCCCTGCTGATATGAAGGGAGACACTGGAGTCCCAACCAGGAGACACTGGAGTCCCAACCAGGAGACACTGGAGTCCCAACCAGGAGACACTGGAGTCCCAACCAGGAGATACTGGAGTTACAACCAGTAGACACTGGAGTCCCAACCAGGAGACACTGGAGTCACAACCAGGAGACACTGGAGTCCCAACCAGGAGACACTGGAGTCACAACTAGGAGACACAACTAGGAGACACTGGAGTCACAACTAGGAGACACAACTAGGAGACACTGGAGTCACAACTAGGAGACACAACTAGGAGACACTGGAGTCACAACTAGGAGACACAACCAGGAGACACTGGAGTCACAACTAGGAGACACTGGAGTCACAACTAGGAGACACAACTAGGAGACACTGGAGTCACAACTAGGAGACACAACTAGGAGACACTGGAGTCACAACTAGGAGTCACAACCAGGAGACACTGGAGTCACAACTAGGAGACACTGGAGCCACAACCAGGAGACACAACTAGGAGACACAACTAGGAGTCACAACTAGGAGACACTGGAGACACAACTAGGAGACACAACTAGGAGACACTGGAGTCACAACTAGGAGACACAACTAGGAGACACTGGAGCCACAACCAGGAGACACAACTAGGAGACACTGGAGCCACAACCAGGAGACACAACTAGGAGACACTGGAGTCACAACTAGGAGACACAACCAGGAGACACTGGAGTCACAACTAGGAGTCACAACTAGGAGACACAACCAGGAGACACTGGAGTCACAACTAGGAGTCACAACCAGGAGACACTGGAGTCACAACTAGGAGACACTGGAGTCACAACTAGGAGACACAACTAGGAGACACTGGAGTCACAACTAGGAGACACAACTAGGAGACACTGGAGCCACAACCAGGAGACACAACTAGGAGACACTGGAGCCACAACCAGGAGACACAACTAGGAGACACTGGAGTCACAACTAGGAGACACAACCAGGAGACACTGGAGTCACAACTAGGAGTCACAACTAGGAGACACAACCAGGAGACACTGGAGTCACAACTAGGAGTCACAACTAGGAGACACTGGAGTCACAACTAGGAGACACTGGAGTCACAACTAGGAGACACAACTAGGAGACACTGGAGTCACAACTAGGAGACACAACTAGGAGACACTGGAGCCACAACCAGGAGACACAACTAGGAGACACTGGAGCCACAACCAGGAGACACAACTAGGAGACACTGGAGTCACAACTAGGAGACACAACCAGGAGACACTGGAGTCACAACTAGGAGTCACAACTAGGAGACACAACCAGGAGACACTGGAGTCACAACTAGGAGTCACAACCAGGAGACACTGGAGTCACAACTAGGAGACACTGGAGTCACAACTAGGAGACACAACTAGGAGACACTGGAGTCACAACTAGGAGACACAACTAGGAGACACTGGAGCCACAACCAGGAGACACAACTAGGAGACACTGGAGCCACAACCAGGAGACACAACTAGGAGACACTGGAGTCACAACTAGGAGACACAACCAGGAGACACTGGAGTCACAACTAGGAGTCACAACTAGGAGACACAACCAGGAGACACTGGAGTCACAACTAGGAGTCACAACCAGGAGACACTGGAGTCACAACTAGGAGACACTGGAGTCACAACTAGGAGACACAACCAGGAGACACTGGAGTCACAACTAGGAGTCACAACTAGGAGACACAACCAGGAGACACTGGAGCCACAACTAGGAGACACAACCAGGAGACACTGGAGTCACAACTAGGAGACACTGGAGTCACAACTAGGAGACACAACCAGGAGACACTGGAGTCACAACCAGGAGACACAACCAGGAGACACTGGAGTCACAACTAGGAGACACAACCAGGAGACACTGGAGTCACAACTAGGAGTCCCAACCAGGAGACACTGGAGTCACTACAATGCTTTCCTCTGTCTGCAGTCCCAACCAGGAGACACTGGAGTCCCAACTAGGAGACACTGGAGTCACTACAATGCTTTCCTCTGTCTGCAGTCCCAACCAGGAGACACTGGAGTCACTACAATGCTTTCCTCTGTCTGCAGTCCCAACCAGGAGACACTGGAGTCACAACTAGGAGACACTGGAGTCACTATAATGCTTTCCTCTGTCTGCAGTCCCAACCAGGAGACACTGGAGTCACTACAATGCTTTCCTCTGTCTGCAGTCCCAACCAGGAGACACTGGAGTCCCAACCAGGAGACACTGGAGCCACTACAATGCTTTCCTCTGTCTGCAGTCCCTACCAGGAGACACTGGAGTCCCAACCAGGAGACACTGGAGTCCCAACCAGGAGACACTGGAGCCACTACAATGCTTTCCTCTGTCTGCATTCTGACTTTGTCACGATTTACAGATGGATAAAAACTAACTTGGTTGCCTTAAAGTTATCAAAACTGAACAAATAACTATAATAGTTTTTATTTTGTTTGGCCTAATGTTCTGCATCTCTGTTCTGAAACGCTGCAGGAGACTTTACTAGTTGGTTTGTTTTTGTTCAGTGTGTTGGGGTGAATTCTTGATCTTCACCGAGACTCATTTGTTATAGAGCCTAGAGAATCACTATGTGTTGCTGGTCTAAGACCTCATTGCTGTGGAGTTAACTAATGGAAATCAAATATTGTATCTGAAAAAACGGCTAGCTGGAGCTTATCTGAGCGGTTGGCTTCTGAGCTTTCACTCTCTATGTGCTTATGTACTGATTGACTTAGATCTACCCACTACAGGCAGTCTGAGCCAGTTTGATTGGCTCTTGGTCACCACCACAGGGCTGTCCGGTCAGAACACGGTCCGGTCAGAACACGGTCCGGTCAGAACACGGTCCGGTCAGAACACGGTCCGGTCAGAACACGGTCCGGTCAGAACACGAACTGCTTCCATTTGAAAATGTCTTCTATACTTGTGTGGTTCCAGAAAAGGCAGAGTAAAACAAACATTAGAAGATACTTAGATAAATATGAAATACAACAATCAGTCAAACTATGAATGAAGCATCTACAAGACGATGAATGGAAGGGGATGTACAATAGAAGTCAGAAGTTCTGTCACGGCTGATGAAAGGAGCGGTCCAAGGTGCAGCGTGGTTAGCGTTCATGTTCTTTAATTAAGGAAAGACGCCGAACAAAACAATACACACTACAAAACAAAACCGTGAAGCTTAAGGCAAAGTGCCATAAAGAAAGTCAACTTCCCACCAAGACAGGTGGGAAAAAGGGCTAATGGCTAAGTATGGTTCTCAATCAGGGAGCAGGCACAGGGAGCAGGCACAGGATTCACCAGGCTGGGGAGACATATAGGAGGATTAGTTACCGGATACACAGGGCCGTGGAGGCGCACTGGTGGTTTCGAACTAAGAGCCTTCAAAACCTGTCCTGGCTGGATGGTGACTTTGGCCCGGCACGTGCGGGGTGCAGGCACAGGACACACTGGGCTGTGCAGACGCACTGGAGACACAGTGCGCAGAGCCGGCGCAGGATATCCTGGCCCAAGGAGACGCACTGGAGGTCTGGAGAGCAGATTTGGCACAATCCGTCCTGGCTGGATGCTCACCCTAGCCCGGAAGATGCGGGGAGCTGGGATGTAGTGCATCGGGCTAAGAACGCTTACTGGAGACACTGTGTGCTCCACTGCATAACACGGTGCCTGACCAGTACGACGCCAGCTGCAAAACCTGACTCTAAAGGGGAGGGTCTGGGTGGGCTTCCTTTACCGCGGCGGCTCTGGTGCAGGACGTAGACCCCCCTCCGCCTCTGGCTCCCCCCACTTTGCTGGTGTTTCTGGTGCGGTGACCCTCGTCGCAGACCCCGGGCTGGGGACCCTTGTAGCAGGCCCCGGACCGGGGACCCTTGTAGCGGGTCCCGGACTGGCGACCCTCGCTGGGGGCCCCGGAATGGAGACCGACCCTGGGGGCCCCGGACTGGAGACCGTCGCTGGGGGCTCCGGACTGGAGACCGGACTGTAAATGTGACAAGTTTACACACACCTTAGCCAATACATTTAAACTCAGTTTTCCACAATTTCTGACATTTAATCTGAGTAAAAATTCCTTGTTTTAGGTCAGTTAGGATCTCCACTTTATTGTAAGAATGTAGTAGAGAGAGTTTTTATTTAAGATTTGATTTCTTTCATCACATGCCCAGTGGGTCAGAAGTTTACATACAGTAGGGAGAACAAGTATTTGATACACTGCTGATTTTGCAGGTTTTCCTACTTACAAAGCATGTAGAGGTATGTCATTTTTATCATAGGTACACTTCAACTGTGAGAGACGGAATCTAAAACAAAAATCCAGGAAATCACATTGTATGTGATAATACAGATAGCAACGCAGCAGGCTAGTGATAATACACAGGTAGCAACGCAGCAGGCTAGTGATAATACACAGGTAGCATCGCAGCAGGCTAGTTGTAATACACAGGTAGCATCGCAGCAGGCTAGTGATAATACACAGGCAGCAACGCAGCAGGCTAGTGATAATACACAGGTAGCAATGCAGCAGGCTTGTGATAATACACAGGTAGCAATGCAGCAGGCTTGTGATAATACACAGGTAGCATCACAGCAGGCTAGTGATAATACACAGGTAGCATCGCAGCAGGCTAGTGATAATACAGATAGCAATGCAGCAGGCTAGTGATAATACAGATAGCAATGCAGCAGGCTAGTGATAATACAGATAGCAATGCAGCAGGCTAGTGATAATACACAGGTAGCATCACAGCAGGATAGTGATAATACAGATAGCAATGCAGCAGGCTAGTGATAATACAGATAGCAATGCAGCAGGCTAGTGATAATACACAGGTAGCATCACAGCAGGATAGTGATAATACAGATAGCAATGCAGCAGGCTAGTGATAATACACAGGTAGCATCACAGCAGGCTAGTGATAATACAGATAGCAAGGCAGCAGGCTAGTGATAATACAGATAGCAATGCAGCAGGCTAGTGATAATACAGATAGCAATGCAGCAGGCTAGTGATAATACAGATAGCAATGCAGCAGGCTAGTGATAATACACAGGTAGCATCACAGCAGGATAGTGATAATACACAGGCAGCAAAGCAGCAGGCTAGTGATAATACACAGGTAGCATCGCAGCAGGCTAGTGATAATACACAGGTAGCATCGCAGCAGGCTAGTGATAATACACAGGTACCAACGCAGCAGGCTAGTGATAAGACAGATAGCAACGCAACATGCTAGTGATAATACACAGGTAGCATCGCAGCAGGCTAGTGATAATACACAGGTACCAACGCAGCAGGCTAGTGATAAGACAGAGAGCAACGCAACATGCTAGTGATAATACACAGGTAGCAACGCAGCAGGCTAGTGATAATACACAGGTACCAACGCAGCTCTTGGGGAACTGTGGGGGGGCTCTTGGATGTTTGGTAGCCTGGGGTTGGGAGCCTGGGCAGGTTGCCGATAGGTCACTGGTTGGGGTCCCCGTTTTGACTTCTGTTAGGTGATTGAATGTAATGTAAATGTTGAGTGGCTTTAAAGCAGGTTGATTGTATGTTTTAATCTTCAATTATAAATATATTAAAAAATATATATTTTTAAAGTCTGTCCAGTGATCCTGCCGAACAAGGCCGGGTCTGAGGAGCTTTTTGGCGTAGTAGCTAGCCTAGCTGCTAGCTAGCTGCCTATCAAGCTAGCAGGGTTTCCTTGAGGGCTTGAATGATGCCCGCGAGGCGGTTAGCCATTGTGGCTGGGACTGCGGATTGCCCTGGGTTTGTTTGCTGTTGTTTTCAATCTTCCCTGCAACCTGCCCTGTCTGGAACTGAGAGGAGTAACAGAGTAACCTATGTAGCTAGTTACCATTGTCATACCCTGATCTGTTTCACCTGTACTTGTGATTGTCTCCACCCCCTCCAGGTGTCAATTATTTTCCCCAGTGTATTTATCCCTGTGTTTCCTGTCTCCCTGTACCAGTTTATTTATCCCTGTGTTTCCTGTGCCAGTGTATTTATCCCTGTGTTTCCTGTCTCCCTGTGCCAGTGTATTTATCCCTGTGTTTCCTGTCTCCCTGTGCCAGTGTTTTTCCGTGCTTCTGCTTTTCTATTATCTTTTACTAGTCCTCCCGGTTTGGACTTTTGCCTGTTTCTCTGGACTCCATTCCCGCCTGCCTGCCATTCTGCCTGCCCTGACCTCGAGCCTGCCTGACCGTTCTGCCTGCCCTGACCTCGAGCCTGCCTGCCGTTCTGCCTGCCCTGACCTCGAGCCTGCCTGCCGTTCTGCCTGCCCTGACCTCGAGCCTGCCTGCCGTTCTGCCTGCCCTGACCTCGAGCCTGCCTGCCGTTCTGCCTGCCCTGACCTCGAGCCTGCCTGCCATTCTGCCTGCCCTGACCTCGAGCCTGCCTGACCGTTCTGCCTGCCCTGACCTCGAGCCTGCCTGCCATTCTGCCTGCCCTGACCTCGAGCCTGCCTGACCGTTCTGCCTGCCCTGACCTCGAGCCTGCCTGACCGTTCTGCCTGCCCTGACCTCAAGCCTGCCTGACCGTTCTGCCTGCCCTGACCTCGAGCCTGCCTGCCCGTTCTGCCTGCCCTGACCTCGAGCCTGCCTGACCATTCTGCCTGCCCTGACCTCGAGCCTGCCTGACCATTCCGTACCTCTGAACTGGTTTTGACCTTTTGCCTGTCCACGACCATTCTCTTGCCTACCACTTTTGGATTGTTAATAAACATCTTGGACTGCCTCCTGTGACCCATCTGGGTCTCGCCTTGTGCCCTTATAACAATGATAAAGACCGTTGAGGACAGTGGTGTCAATCTATCAAAGGATCTTTTAAAATGAACAAAAAGAGTTCTACAAGCAGTTATTACAATGTCGTGTCTTTGGCATCATTAAATTGAAGACTTATTTTATCAAATCAATTCTCTGTAATTATTATTACGTGATTAAACTAATCATGTAAATGTAATTAACTAGGAAGTCTGGGCACCAAAGAAAATCTTCAGATTACAAAGTTAGAATTTTCCAAGTATAACTCTTCAGATATTTTAATTAGTCTTGTAATTAATGAATTATTCTTTACCTCAAGTTAGTCCCATTCCAAACGTGGTAAATTGTTGGTTATCTGCACGAACCCAGTCTTCACTATGAATCAAACTAAATAATCACAGAAATGTATAAACAAACAGTAGATATGGTTACAAGGAAATGATAGGGGAGGTTCCCTATTGGGCTAAGCTGATATGACAGCTTGGTGGACAAAGGGAAGTGGGTGTGGACTGAGACAGAGTGGGAAAGAACAGAGGGAAGTGGGTGTGGACTGAGACAGAGTGGGAAAGAACAGAGGGAAGTGGGTGTGGACTGAGACAGAGTGGGAAAGACCAGAGGGAAGTGGTTGTGGACTGAGACAGAATGGGAAAGACCAGAGGGAAGTGGGTGTGGACTGAGACAGAGTGGGAAAGACCAGAGGGAAGTGGGTGTGGACTGAGACAGAGTGGGAAAGACCAGAGGGAAGTGGGTGTGGACTGAGACAGAGTGGGAAAGACCAGAGGGAAGTGGGTGTGGACTGAGACAGAATGGGAAAGACCAGAGGGAAGTGGGTGTGGACTGAGACAGAATGGGAAAGACCAGAGGGAAGTGGTTGTGGACTGAGACAGAGTGGGAAAGACCAGAGGGAAGTGGTTGTGGACTGAGACAGAGTGGGAAAGACCAGAGGGAAGTGGGTGTGGACTGAGACAGAGTGGGAAAGACCAGAGGGAAGTGGGTGTGGACTGAGACAGAATGGGAAAGACCAGAGGGAAGTGGGTGTGGACTGAGACAGAGTGGGAAAGACCAGAGGGAAGTGGGTGTGGACTGAGACAGAGTGGGAAAGACCAGAGGGAAGTGGGTGTGGACTGAGACAGAATGGGAAAGACCAGAGGGAAGTGGGTGTGGACTGAGACAGAGTGGGAAAGACCAGAGGGAAGTGGGTGTGGACTGAGACAGAGTGGGAAAGACCAGAGGGAAGTGGGTGTGGACTGAGACAGAGTGGGAAAGACCAGAGGGAAGTGGGTGTGGACTGAGACAGAGTGGGAAAGACCAGAGGGAAGTGGGTGTGGACTGAGACAGAGTGGGAAAGACCAGAGGGAAGTGGTTGTGGACTGAGACAGAGTGGGAAAGACCAGAGGGAAGTGGTTGTGGACTGAGACAGAGTGGGAAAGACCAGAGGGAAGTGGGTGTGGACTGAGACAGAGTGGGAAAGACCAGAGGGAAGTGGGTGTGGACTGAGACAGAATGGGAAAGACCAGAGGGAAGTGGGTGTGGACTGAGACAGAGTGGGAAAGACCAGAGGGAAGTGGGTGTGGACTGAGACAGAGTGGGAAAGACCAGAGGGAAGTGGGTGTGGACTGAGACAGAATGGGAAAGACCAGAGGGAAGTGGTTGTGGACTGAGACAGAGTGGGAAAGACCAGAGGGAAGTGGGTGTGGACTGAGACAGAATGGGAAAGACCAGAGGGAAGTGGGTGTGGACTGAGACAGAGTGGGAAAGACCAGAGGGAAGTGGGTGTGGACTGAGACAGAGTGGGAAAGACCAGAGGGAAGTGGGTGTGGACTGAGACAGAGTGGGAAAGACCAGAGGGATCACTACACACAGTTGATAATTATATTAATTGAAATGCTAATCCTTTGAACATGAACGCTCATTAATTCAGGAATAACTGCAATCAGTATATATTTACGCTCAGTGTGTCGTCGTGATCTCTGTTGGAATCGTCCGTCTTTCTGTTGGTAAGTGTCTTCCTGCTTCCCTGGAGTCTTTTGTGGTTAGAATGGGTACTTCAGAGTACCATTCAGAAATGTTCTTATAGAATAGATTATTCGGCGGTTGTCGGTCTTCACATCTCAGGTTCACATAATTTCTAGCAGCAGACTAGTAATTAGCATCGAAGATTTGCTCTTATTCTGTAGGGATCGATAGTCTCAGAGTTGATCCATTTCCAATGCTCCACGTGGTATGGTTAGGAATTGAACAACCATTACAACCTTAGCTTAAACCTAGGTTTGTGTGGTCTTCACTCAACCTTTGCCCCCTCAGCTGACCGAGGTATGCGTGGTCTGAAGAGGATTTCTTCAGGTGGGCGTTTTAGTCGTAACAGTAGAAAAGGGCTGTCCCATGAGCCAGATCATGTGCTCACTGGGGCGGGCCAATGACTTAGTGAAACTTTAAAGGGAATACAATTTAATGGTTTAAAATCACATTACATAATTTCACAAATAGTTTCATCTTTACTCATTCATTTTATACAATAATTAGATGCAAACCTCATAACGGAGGCTCCTGTATAAACAGAGTTATGGTAATGTGGCTGTATTGTCTTTTATGAGGTCACAAACATGAAACAAAACGGACCGGGTCGTGGCTGGCTTCTCCACCGACCGTTTTACACATTCTCCAAAACATGGATATTGTTCAGTTCTCAAGTTCTGTGATGTAGAAGAAGTTCTTTTGTTCTACTGTGAAACTCTCTCTATACTGCCTGGCCATGAGGAGAGAGTCTCCTCCAGGAATTTACGACCTGAGATAACAGAACGTGTTAATTATTTTAATGATTACTTCATTGGTAAAGTGGGCAAACTTAGGCAGGAAATGCCAACAACAAATAGTGAGCCGTCGTATTCATGCATAAAAATAAAAATAATCACAGAGGAATGTCTTTGTCCTCAGAAAGAAGCCAAAGTCATTCCGCTACCCAAGAGTGGTACTGGTTCCAACGGCAGATCTATCAGCTTGATGCTCTGAACAAACTGTTGGAAATACAATGCTATTTCTCTGTAAACAAATTAACAACAGACTTTAAGCATGCTTATAGAGAAGGGCACTCAACATGTACTGTACTGACACACATGACTGATGATTGGTTGAAATAAATTGATAATAAGAAGATTGTGGGAGCTGTACTGTTAGATTTCAGTGCAACCTTTGATATTATTGACCATTACCTGTTGTTGAAAAAACTTACAGTACCAGTCAAAGGTTTGGACACCTACTCATTCAAGGGGTTTTCTTAATGTTTTACTATTTTCTACATTGTAGAATAATAGTGAAGACATCACAACTATGAAATAACACATATGGAATCATGTAGTAACCCAAAAAATGTTAAACAAATAAAAATATATTTTATATTTGAGATTCTTCATATTGTAGCCACGATTTGCCTTGATGACAGTTTTGCACACTCCCTCAAACTGAATCTCAGCCACTCTCTTTCCCTCTCATAATGGGATACAAGCCCCTCTCTTTCTCCCTCATAATGGGTCTCAGTCTCTCTCTTTCCCTCTCATAATGGGTCTCAGTCTCTCTCTTTCCCTCTCATTCTGAATCTCAGCCACTCTTTCCCTCTCATAATGGGATATAAGCCCCTCTCTTTCTCCCTCATAATGGGTCTCAGTCTTTCTCTTTCCCTCTCATTCTGAATCTCAGCCACTCTCTTTCCCTCTCATTGGGTCTCAGTCTCTCTTTCCCTCTCATTCTGAATCTCAGCCACTCTCTTTCCCTCTCATAATGGGATATAAGCCCCTCTCTTTCTCCCTCATAATGGGTCTCAGTCTCTCTCTTTCCCTCTCATTCTGAATCTCAGCCACTCTCTTTCCCTCTAATAATGGGTCTCAGTCTCTCTTTCCCTCTCATAATGGACCTCAGCCTCTCTTTCCCTCTCACACTGCGCACACAGTATCAGCACAGTCTCTGTTTCCTGGTAATAATCACACTTTCTGGTTGGATGCTTTCCTATCACATTTAAGGTCTTATTCAACCTCTGTACTTGGAATAGATGTCAACACTTAGAATCTCTGTTCCACTGCTCCTGTCATCTCTACACCATCACTGTCTATATCAGGCTTTTAACCTGTCATCTCTACACCATCACTGTCTATATCAGGCTTTTAACCTGTCATCTCTACACCATCACTGTCTATATCAGGCTTTTAACCTGTCATCTCTACACCATCACTGTCTATATCAGGCTTTTAACCTGTCATCTCTACACCATCACTGTCTATATCAGGCTTTTAACCTGTCATCTCTACACCATCACTGTCTATATCAGGCTTTTAACCTGTCATCTCTACACCATCACTGTCTATATCAGGCTTTTAACCTGTCACCTCTACACCATCACTGTCTATATCAGGCTTTTAACCTGTCACCTCTACACCATCACTGTCTATATCAGGCTTTTAACCTGTCATCTCTACACCATCACTGTCCAGATCAGGCTTTTAACCTGTCACCTCTACACCATCACTGTCTATATCAGGCTTTTAACCTGTCACCTCTACACCATCACTGTCTATATCAGGCTTTTAACCTGTCATCTCTACACCATCACTGTCTATATCAGGCTTTTAACCTGTCATCTCTACACCATCACTGTCCAGATCAGGCTTTTAACCTGTCACCTCTACACCATCACTGTCTATATCAGGCTTTTAACCTGTCATCTCTACACCATCACTGTCTATATCAGGCTTTTAACCTGCTCCTGTCATCTCTACACCATCACTGTCCATATCAGGCTTTTAACCTGTCATCTCTACACCATCACTGTCTATATCAGGCTTTTAACCTGTCATCTCTACACCATCACTGTCTATATCAGGCTTTTAACCTGCTCCTGTCATCTCTACACCATCACTGTCCATATCAGGCTTTTAACCTGTCATCTCTACACCATCACTGTCCATATCAGGCTTTTAACCTGTCATCTCTACACCATCACTGTCTATATCAGGCTTTTAACCTGCTCCTGTCATCTCTACACCATCACTGTCTATATCAGGCTTTTAACCTGCTCCTGTCATCTCTACACCATCACTGTCCATATCAGGCTTTTAACCTGCTCCTGTCATCTCTACACCATCACTGTCTATATCAGGCTTTTAACCTGCTCCTGTCATCTCTACACCATCACTGTCTATATCAGGCTTTTAACCTGCTCCTGTCATCTCTACACCATCACTGTCCATATCAGGCTTTTAACCTGTCATCTCTACACCATCACTGTCTATATCAGGCTTTTAACCTGCTCCTGTCATCTCTACACCATCACTGTCTATATCAGGCTTTTAACCTGTCATCTCTACACCATCACTGTCTATATCAGGCTTTTAGCCTGCTCCTGTCATCTCTACACCATCACTGTCTATATCAGGCTCTTAACCTGTCATCTCTACACCATCACTGTCCATATCAGGCTTTTAACCTGTCATCTCTACACCATCACTGTCTATATCAGGCTTTTAACCTGTCATCTCTACACCATCACTGTCTATATCAGGCTTTTAACCTGTCATCTCTACACCATCACTGTCTATATCAGGCTCTTAACCTGTCATCTCTACACCATCACTGTCTATATCAGGCTTTTAACCTGTCATCTCTACACCATCACTGTCTATATCAGGCTTTTAACCTGCTCCTGCCATCTCTACACCATCACTGTCTATATCAGGCTATTAACCTGCTCCTGCCATCTCTACACCATCACTGTCTATATCAGGCTTTTAACCTGCCATCTCTACACCATCACTGTCTATATCAGGCTATTAACCTGCTCCTGCCATCTCTACACCATCACTGTCTATATCAGGCTATTAACCTGTCATCTCTACACCATCACTGTCTATATCAGGCTATTAACCTGTCATCTCTACACCATCACTGTCTATATCAGGCTATTAACCTGTCATCTCTACACCATCACTGTCTATATCAGGCTATTAACCTGCTCCTGCCATCTCTACACCATCACTGTCTATATCAGGCTATTAACCTGCCATCTCTACACCATCACTGTCTATATCAGGCTATTAACCTGCTCCTGCCATCTCTACACCATCACTGTCTATATCAGGCTTTTAACCTGCTCCTGCCATCTCTACACCATCACTGTCTATATCAGGCTATTAACCTGCTCCTGCCATCTCTACACCATCACTGTCTATATCAGGCTTTTAACCTGCCATCTCTACACCATCACTGTCTATATCAGGCTATTAACCTGCTCCTGCCATCTCTACACCATCACTGTCTATATCAGGCTTTTAGCCTGTCATCTCTACACCATCACTGTCTATATCAGGCTTTTAACCTGCTCCTGCCATCTCTACACCATCACTGTCCATATCAGGCTTTTTGCCTCTGTCTTGCTCATTGAAACTACAACATCAACATGCCCACTACTAAGTGCTTGTTTAGCCCATACATTAGCTGCCTCGTTCCACTCCACCCCACATATGCTGGGACCCAAGTCAATGTTATCTGTGTACCCATCTGTCTAATCCTGCTATGGGGTTGTAGCACCTCATAAAGCAGGTCTTGTCCGCTAACTGACCTAAAGGACATCAGACTCATCAGCACTGCATATGAATCAGAGAATATAACTCCTCTGTGTGGCTTGACTTCCTCCAGCCATTGCCAGGCCAACAGTATGGCCATCAGCTCCACCACTGCAGACAGGAGGAACCTTGGTGGGTTGACCGGAATAGCTTCCGTGGGGCTAAACTCCCTTCATACAGTCCCATCTCCGTCTCCTGGGTATTACCCACCTACCCAAAGCTCGTGTTCTGTCCTCGCTCATGTTCCCAGCATGCCTGTAAAATTCCTTTCGCAGGATGAGACACCCCATGTCCCTGTAGCTGCTGTCTCCTAATCTGCAATAGCACCTCCCCCATCTCCACCTGTATAACATTATGCACCTTCTTACATTTTCCCACCACTCTCTCGATGTGTTCTTCCCAGGTCAGAATAGTGTCAAAGTACACCCCAAGGAACCTGAAGGCCCCCACCCTAGTTTCTCCCATATAACCTCAAGCATACCTCATCTCCCACCTTCCTCCTGGTAAAGAACTGAGTTTTCTCTACAGAGAACCTGAATCCACACATTAATGCCCACCACTCTACCTCATCTCCCACCTTCCTCCTGGTAAAGAACTGAGTTTTCTCTACAGAGAACCTGAATCCCCACATTAATGCCCACCGCTCTACCTCATCAATTGCTTCCTGTACCTTCCTGACTATGTATGGCACATTTCTTCCCCTCTTCCATAAGACGCCATCATCTGCAAATAACGACCTCCCAATATCCATCTGTACCTAAATGAACATCATTGATCATGATTGAAAACAACAGAGGACTAATCAGGCTCCCCTGCGGTGTATCGTTATCCACAGGGTAGCTGGGTGATAGAGACTTCCCCACCCTCTCCTGGATAGACCTTCCAAACAGGAAGTCCCTTATCCAGTGGTGTGTTCCTACTCCTTCACCCATAATATCCACCTTGATTAACAACCCCTCCTTCCACTCCACATCATACACCTTCTCCACATCATGTGATACACCTTCTCCACATCATATCATACAACATCTCCACATCATATCATACACCTTCTCCACATCATATCATACACCTTCTCCACATCATATCTTACATCTCTACATCATATCATACGCCTTCTCCACATCATACACCTTCTCCACATCATACACCTTCTCCACATCATATCATGCACCTTCTCCACATCATATCATACGCCTTCTCCACATCATATCATACGCCTTCTCCACATCATATCATACGCCTTCTCCACATCATGTCATACGCCTTCTCCACATCATACGCCTTACGCCTTCTCCACATCATACGCCTTCTCCACATCATACTCATACGCCTTCTCCACATCATACGCCTTCTCCACATCATACACCTTCTCCACATCTTACACCTTCTCCACATCATACGCCTTCTCCACATCATATTATACACCTTCTCCACATCATAACCTTCTCCACATCATATACCTTCTCCACATCATACACCTTCTCCACATCATATGCCTTCTCCACATCATATCATACACCTTCTCCACATCATATCATACGCCTTCTCCACATCATACGCCTTCTCCACATCATACGCCTTCTCCACATCATACGCCTTACGCCTTCTCCACATCATACGCCTTCTCCACATCATAAGCCTTCTCCACATCATACGCCTTCTCCACATCATACACCTTCTCCACATCTTACACCTTCTCCACATCATACGCCTTCTCCACATCATATTATACACCTTCTCCACATCATAACCTTCTCCACATCATATACCTTCTCCACATCATACACCTTCTCCACATCATACGCCTTCTCCACATCATATCATACACCTTCTCCACATCATATCATACACCTTCTCCACATCATACGCCTTCTCCACATCATACACCTTCTCCACATCATACACCTTCTCCACATCACATCATACACCTTCTCCACATCACATCATACACCTTCTCCACATCATATCATACGCCTTCTCCACATCATATCATACACCTTTTCCACATCATATCATACACCTTCTCCATATCATATCATACACCTTCTCCACATCGTATCATATCATACACCTTCTCCATATCATACACCTTCTCCACATCATATCATATACCTTCTCCACATCATATCATACACCTTTTCCACATCATATCATACACCTTTTCCACATCATATCATACACCTTCTCCATATCATATCATACACCTTCTCCACATCATATCATACACCTTCTCCATATCATACACCTTCTCCACATCATATCATACACCTTTTCCACATCATATCATATCATACACCTTCTCCATATCATATCATACACCTTCTCCATATCATACACCTTCTCCACATCATATCATATCATACACCTTCTCCATATCATACACCTTCTCCATATCATATCATACACCTTCTCCACATCATATCATATCATACACCTTCTCCATATCATACACCTTCTCCATATCATATCATACACCTTCTCCATATCATATCATACACCTTCTCCACATCATATCATACACCTTCTCCATATCATACACCTTCTCCACATCATATCATACACCTTTTCCACATCATATCATACACCTTCTCCATATCATATCATACACCTTCTCCACATCATATCATATCATACACCTTCTCCATATCATACACCTTCTCCACATCATATCATACACCTTTTCCACATCATATCATATCATACACCTTCTCCATATCATACACCTTCTCCATATCATACACCTTCTCCACATCATATCATATCATACACCTTCTCCATATCATACACCTTCTCCATATCATATCATACACCTTCTCCACATCATATCATATCATACACCTTCTCCATATCATACACCTTCTCCATAACATATCATACACCTTCTCCACATCATATCATACACCTTCTCCATATCATACACCTTCTCCACATCATATCATACACCTTCTCCACATCATATCATATCATACACCTACACCACATCATATCATACACCTTCTCCATATCATACACCTACTCCACATCATATCATACACCTACTCCACATTATGTCATATCATACACCTACTCCACATCATGTCATATCATACACCTTCTCCACATCATATCATATCATACACCTACTCCACATCATATCATATCATACACCTTCTCCACATCATATCATATCATACACCTTCTCCATATCATATCATACACCTTCTTCATATCATACACCTTCTCCACATCATATCATACACCTTCTCCACATCATATCATACACCTTCTCCACATCATATCATACACCTTCTCCACATCAAAAAATACAGCTACAACAGTCTCCTTGTTCACCTGAGCCTTCCTGACCTCTCCTTCCACATCATACACCTTCTCCACATCATATCATACACCTTCTCCACATCAAAAAATACAGCTACAACAGTCTCCTTGT
Source organism: Oncorhynchus tshawytscha (assembly GCF_018296145.1). Taxonomy (NCBI): domain Eukaryota; kingdom Metazoa; phylum Chordata; class Actinopteri; order Salmoniformes; family Salmonidae; genus Oncorhynchus; species Oncorhynchus tshawytscha. The sequence continues at coordinate 55,464,371 of NC_056439.1, read as the reverse complement.
TCACCTGAGCCTTCCTGATCTCTCCTTCCACATCATACACCTTCTCCACATCATATCATACACATTCTCCACATCAAAAAATACAGCTACAACAGTCTCCTTGTTCACCTGAGCCTTCCTGACCTCTCCTTCCACGTCATACACCTTCTCCACATCAAAAAATACAGCTACAACAGTCTCCTTGTTCACCTGAGCCTTCCTGACCTCTCCTTCCACGTCATACACATTCTCCACATCAAAAAATACAGCTACAACAGTCTCCTTGTTCACCTGAGCCTTCCTGATCTCTCCTTCCACATCATACACCTTCTCCACATCATATCATACACATTCTCCACATCAAAAAATACAGCTACAACAATCTCCTTGTTCACCTGAGCCTTCCTGATCTTTTTTTTACCTTTATTTAACCAGGCAAGTCAGTTAAGAAAACATTATTATTTTCAATGACGGCCTAGGAACAGAGTACTGGGTCAATAGTTCCAATTCCTAACAGGCTTCCGGAATGGCACCACTACTGATTCCTTCCAGCTGTCTGGTAGTTGATTGGTCCCAATACTGTTTCCTTACAGCTGTCTGGTAGTTGATTGGTCCCACTACGGTTTCCTTCCAGCTGTCTGGTAGTTGATTGGTCCCAATACTGTTTCCTTCCAGCTGTCTGGTTGTTGATTGGTCCCAATACTGTTTCCTTCCAGCTGTCTGGTTGTTGATTGGTCCCAATACTGTTTCCTTCCAGCTGTCTGGTTGTTGATTGGTCCCAATAATGTTTCCTTCCAGCTGTCTGGTAGTTGATTGGTCCCAATACTGTTTCCTTCCAGCTGTCTGGTAGTTGATTGGTCCCAATACTGTTTCCTTCCGGCTGTCTGGTATTTGATTGGTCCCAGACTGTTTTCTTCCAGCTGTAGTATTACCACCTTAACCACTCTCTATCTGTGTAGTATTACCACCTTAGCCACTCTCTATGTCTGTAGTATTACCACCTTAACCACTCTCTATCTCTGTAGTATTACCACCTTAACCACTCTCTATGTCTGTAGTATTACCACCTTAACCACTCTCTATCTGTGTAGTATTACCACCTTAGCCACTCTCTATGTCTGTAGTATTACCACCTTAACCTCTCTCTATGTCTGTAGTATTACCACCTTAACCACTCTCTATCTCTGTAGTATTACCACCTTAACCACTCTCTATGTCTGTAGTATTACCACCTTAACCTCTCTCTATCTCTGTAGTATTACCACCTTAACCTCTCTCTATCTCTGTAGTATTACCACCTTAACCTCTCTCTATCTCTGTAGTATTACCACCTTAACCACTCTCTATGTCTGTAGTATTACCACCTTAACCACTCTATGTCTGTAGTATTACCACCTTAACCTCTCTCTATGTCTGTAGTATTACCACCTTAACCTCTCTCTATCTCTGTAGTATTACCACCTTAACCACTCTCTATGTCTGTAGTATTACCACCTTAACCACTCTATGTCTGTAGTATTACCACCTTAACCACTCTCTATCTCTGTAGTATTACCACCTTAACCACTCTATGTCTGTAGTATTACCACCTTAACCTCTCTCTATCTCTGTAGTATTACCACCTTAACCACTCTCTATGTCTGTAGTATTACCACCTTAACCACTCTCTCTGTAGTATTACCACCTTAACCACTCTCTATCTCTGTAGTATTACCACCTTAACCACTCTCTATGTCTGTAGTATTACCACCTTAACCACTCTCTATGTCTGTAGTATTACCACCTTAACCACTCTCTATGTCTGTAGTATTACCACCTTAACCACTCTATGTCTGTAGTATTACCACCTTAACCACTCTCTATCTCTGTAGTATTACCACCATAACCTTGGATCACTGCTATTCTAACTTCCGCGACGCATATAAGGCCCTGCCCTCCTTTCGGAAAAGCTGACCACGACTCCATGTTATTGATCCCTGCCTACAGACAGAAACTAAAACAAGAAGCTCCCGCGCTGAGGTCTGTTCAACGCTGGTCCGACCAATCTGATTCCACACTCCAAGACTGCTTCCATCATGTGGACTGGGATATGTTTCGTATTGCGTCAGACAACAACATTGATGAATACGCTGATTCGGTGAGCGAGTTCATTAGAACGTGCGTTGAAGATGTCGTTCCCATAGCAACGATTAAAACATTCCCTAACCAGAAACCGTGGATTGATGGCAGCATTCACGTGAAACTGAAAGCCCGAACCACTGCTTTTAATCAGGGCAAGGTGACCGGAAACATGACCGAATACAAACAGTGTAACTATTCCCTCCGCAAGGCAATCAAACAAGCTAAGCGTCAGTATAGAGACAAAGTAGAATCTCAATTCAACGGCTCAGACACAAGAGGTATGTGGCAGGGTCTACAGTCAATCACGGATTACAAAAAGAAAACCAGCCCAGTCACGGACCAGGATGTCTTGCTCCCAGGCAGACTAAATCACTTTTTTGCCCGCTTTGAGGACAATACAGTGCCACTGACACGGCCCGCAACTAAGACGTGAGGAAAACATTTAAACGTGTCAACCCTCGCAAGGCTGCAGGCCCAGATGGCATCCCCAGCCGCACCCTCAGAGCATGCGCAGACCAGCTGGCTGGTGTGTTTACGGACATATTCAATCAATCCCTATCCCAGTCTGTTGTTCCCACATGCTTCAAGAGGGCCACCATTGTTCCTGTTCCCAAGAAAGCTAAAGTAACTGAGCTAAACGACTACCGCCCCGTAGCACTCACTTCCGTCATCATGAAGTGCTTTGAGAGACTAGTCAAGGACCATATCACCTCCACCCTACCTGACACCCTAGACCCACTCCAATTTGCTTACCGCCCAAATAGGTCCACAGACGATGCAATCTCAACCACACTGCCTTAACACATCTGGACAAGAGGAATACCTATGTGAGAATGCTGTTCATCGACTACAGCTCGGCATTTAACACCATAGTGCCCTCCAAGCTCGTCATCAAGCTCGAGACCCTGGGTCTCGACCCCGCCCTGTGCAACTGGGTACTGGACTTCCTGACGGGCCGCCCCCAGGTGGTGAGGATAGGCAACAACATTTCCACCCCGCTGATCCTCAACACTGGGGCCCCACAAGGGTGTGTTCTGAGCCCTCTCCTGTACTCCCTGTTCACCCACGACTGCGTGGCCACGCACGCCTCCAACTCAAACATAAAGTTTGCCGACGACACAACAGTGGTAGGCTTGATTACCAACAACGACGAGACGGCCTACAGGGAAGAGGTGAGGGCCCTCGGAGTGTGGTGTCAGGAAAATAACCTCACACTCAACGTCAACAAAACTAAGGAGATGATTGTGGACTTCAGGAAACAGCAGAGGCAACACCCCTCTATCCACATTGATGGAACAGTAGTGGAGAGGGTAGTAAGTTTTAAGTTCCTTGGCGTACACATCACAGACAAACTGAATTGGTCCACCCACACAGACAGCATCGTGAAGAAGGCGCAGCAGCGCCTCTTCAACCTCAGGAGGCTGAAGAAATTCGGCTTGTCACCAAAAGCACTCACAAACTTCTACAGATGCACAATCGAGAGCATCCTTTCGGGCTGTATCACCGCCTGGTACGGCAACTGCTCCGCCCTCAACCGTAAGGCTCTCCAGAGAGTAGTGAGGTCTGCACAACGCATCACTGGGGGCAAATTACCTGCCCTCCAGGACACCTACACCAACCGATGTCACAGGAAGGCCATAAAGATCATCAAGGACAACAACCACCCGAGCCACTGCCTGTTCACCCCGCTATCATCCAGAAGGCGAGGTCAGTACAGGTGCATCAAAGCTGGGACCGTGAGACTGAAAAACAGCTTCTATCTCAAGGCCATCAGACTGTTAAACAGCCATCACTAACACAGAGAGGCGGCTGCCTACATACAGACTTGATATCATTGGCCACTTTAATAAATAGAACACTAGACACTTTAATAATGTTTACATATCTCAAATTACTCATCTCATATGTATATACTGTATCCTTCACTATCTATTGCTCTGACGCTGCTCATCCATATATTTTATACTTATATATTCTCATCCCATTCCTTTAATAGATTGTGTGTATTAGGTTTTGTTGTGGAATTGTTAGATATTAGGTTTTGTTGTGGAATTGTTAGATATTACTGCTGCAGTCAGATCTAGAAGCACAAGCATTTCACTACACCTCATAAATAACATCTGCTAACTATGTGTATGTGACCAATAACATTTGCTAACCATGTGTATGTGACCAATAACATTTGCTAACCATGTGTATGTGACCAATAACATTTGCTAAACATGGGACCAATAACATCTGCTAAACATGTTACCGTGTGACCAATAACATCTGCTAACCATGTGACCATGTGACCAATAACATCTGCTAACCATGTGTATGTGGCCAATAACATCTCCTAACCATGTGTATGTGACATTACATAACAATAACATTGGATTTGACCTCTGAACTCCTCAAGCTCCCTTTTCTTCATCCTCTCTGCCTCCATCTCGCTCCCCTTCAAACCCTCTTTTTCTCTCCCGCTTTATTTAACATCTTCTCTTTCCTATTCCTTTATTTGTACCTCTACGCTCCATATTTGCTTAGCTTTCTTCTCCATCACTATCTCCTACCATCTCTGACCCAGTCACAGCGCAGCCACGCCGACCAGCCTCAACACAGTTTGATTGCTTGCTTGTATTTCCTTTCAGTGGAATTGCAGTGTCTCTCTGCTACCAAAGCTGAGTTCGACAACTCTTCATCTCCTCCAGACGGCAGGTGAAAATGCTCTGACTAGAGGTGGGTGGGGCGGAGCCCTGGAGTGCATCCAAGCACCCTGATTGGTTGGAATTGAGAGAAGTGATTGACAGGTCTGAAGGCAGCCTTTTTTGACAGTATCTAAATAAACCACTTGTTAGGAGACATTTGATCCCAATATGGATCAGCTACCTGCCTGCAGGCAATGTATACAGTACCAGTCAAAAGTTTGGACACACCTACTCACCCTTTGCCTTGATGACAGCTTTTCGCACTTTTGGCATTCTGTATGCACAGTAACAGCCAGACATAATGCAGCAGACTTAACTCAGTTTCTGTCCTGAGCAAGTTCAATAGGGATCAGTCTGCCCCAGCTACAGTCAATCAGCTCCTCAATAACAAGACAGATTTTCCTCTCCTCTCCTCTCCATCCAATATCGGACAATAGTTCATTACCACTAGCACCCCTCAGTCATGCTCCGAATGAAAACTTAATGAAAAATAAAACACTAATATATCTTGATTAGATAAGTGTTCAACCCCCTTGACTCAATGGGTGTTAGAATCCCCTTTGGCAGCGATTACAGCCGGGAGTCTTTCTGGATACGTTTCTAAGAGCTTCAGACACCTGGACTATGCAATATTTTCCCATTATTCTTTTAGAAATTCTTCAAGTTTGGTCAAATTGGTTGTTGATCATTGCTAGACAACCATTTTCAGGTCTTACCATATATTTTCAAACCGTTTTAAGTCAAAACTAACTCAGTCACTCAAACATTCACTGTCTTCTTGGTAAGCAACTCCAGTGTATATTTGGCCTGGTGTTTTATGGTTATTGTCCTGCTGAAAGGTGAATTAATCTCAGTGTCTGGTGGAAAGCAGACTGAAGGTTTTTCCTGTGCTTAGCTCCATTCCGTTTCTTTTTTATCCTGAAAAACTCCCCAGTCCTTAACAATTACAAGCACACCCATAACATGATGCAGCCACCACTATGCTTGAAAATCTGAAGAGTGGTACACAGTAATGTGTTGTATTGGATTTGCCCCAAACATAACACTTTGTATTTAGGACAAAAAAGTTAATTGCTTTGCCATATGTTTTTGCAGTGCCTTGTTGCATGTTTTGGAATATGTTTATTCTGTACAGACTTCCTTCTTTTCACTCTGTTGTTTAGGTTAGTATTGTGGAGTAACTACAATGTTGTTGATCCATCCTCAGTTGTCTCCCATCACAGCCATTAAACTCGGTAACTGTTTAAAAGTCACCATTGGCCTCATGGTGTAATCCCTGAGCGGTTTCCTTCCTCTCCGGCAACTGAGTTAGGAAGGACGCCTGTATCTTTGTAGTGACTGGTTGTATTGATATACCATTCAAAGTGTAATTAATAACTGCACCATGCTCAAAGGGATATTCAATGTCTGCTTCTTTTTTTACCCATCTACCAATAGGTGCCCTTCTTTGCGAGGCATAGGAAAACCTGGTCTTTGTGGTTGAAATTCACTGCGGGACCTTACAGATAATTGTATGTGTGGGGTACAGAGATGAGGTAGTCATTCAACCATCATGTTAAACACTATTATTACACACAGAGTGAGTCCATGCAACGTATGGGACTTGTTCAGCACATGTTTACTCCTGAAATGATTTATGCTTGACATAACAAAGGGTTGAATACTTATTGACTCAATACATTTCAGCGTTTCGCTTTGTCATTAAGGGTGATTGTCTGTAGGCCAGTAACAAAAACATCTCTATTTAATCCATTTTAAATTCAGGCTGTATGTCACGCCCTGGTCGAAGTATTTTGTGTTTATCTTCATTTATTTGGTCAGGCCAGGGTGGGGCATGGGTTTTTGTATGTGGTGTGTATGTATTGGGATTGTAGCTTAGTGGGTGTTCTAGTTAAGTCTATGGCTGTCTGAAGTGGTTCTCAATCAGAGGCAGGTGTTTATCGTTGTCTCTGATTGGGAACCATATTTAGGCAGCCACATTCTTTGAGTGTTTCGTGGGTGATTGTCCTTAGTGTCCTTGTTCCTGTCTCTGTGTTAGTTTACACAAGTATAGGCTGTTTCGGTTTTCGTTAAGTTCATTACGTTCTTTGTTTTGTAGTGTTTATAATTGATTTGTGTTTTACGTTTGTTTATTAAACGTGGATCGAAATCTACACGCTGCATTTTGGTCCGACTCTCCTTCACCACAAGAGAACCGTTACACTGTAACACAACAAAATGTGGAAAAAGTCAAGGGGTGTGAAAGGGGTGCTGAAGGTAATTCACCCAGGTGGTTGGCTATGTATTCTGTCTGTTTTCCATAACACGGAGATATGGGGAACATTAACCTGGAGATATGGGGAACACCTACCTGGAGATATGGGGAACACTAACCTGGAGATATGGGGAACACTAACCTGGAGATATGGGGAACACTAACCTGGAGATATGGAGAACACTAACCTGGAACACGGAGATAATGGGGAACACTAACCTGGAGATATGAGGAACACTAACCTGGAGATATGGGGAACACTAACCTGGAACACGGTGATAATGGGGAACACCTACCTGGAGATATGGGGAACACTAACCTGGAGATATGGGGAACACTAACCTGGAGATAATGGGGAACACTAACACGGAGATATGGGGAACACTAACACAGAGATATGGGGAACCCTAACACAGAGATATGGGGAACACTAACACAGAGATATGGCGAACACTAACCTGGAGATATGGGGAACACTAACACGGAGATATGGGGAACACTAACCTGGAGATATGGGGAACACTGACCTGGAGATATGGGGAACACTAACCTGGAGATATGGGGAAGACTAACCTGCAACATGGAGATATGGGGAACACTAACCTGGAGATATGGGGAACACTAACCTGGAGATATGGGGAACACTAACCTGGAGATATGGGGAACACTAACACGGAGATATGGGGAACACTAACACGGAGATATGGGGAACATTAACACAGAAATATGGAGAACACTAACACAGAAATATGGGGAACACTAACCTGCAACATGAAGATATGGGTAACACTAACCTGGAGATACGGGGAACACTAACCTGGAGATACGGGGAACACTAACCTGGAGATATGGGGAACACTGACCTGGAGATATGGGGAACACTGACCTGGAGATATGGGGAACACTAACCTGGAGATATGGGGAACACTAACCTGGAGATATGGGGAACACTGACCTGGGATATGGGGAACACTAACACGGAGATATGGGGAACACTAACACAGAGATATGGGAACCCTAACACAGAGATATGGGGAACACTAACACAGAGATATGGCGAACACTAACCTGGAGATATGGGGAACACTAACACGGAGATATGGGGAACACTAACCTGGAGATATGGGGAACACTGACCTGGAGATATGGGGAACACTAACCTGGAGATATGGGGAAGACTAACCTGCAACATGGAGATATGGGGAACACTAACCTGGAGATATGGGGAACACTAACCTGGAGATATGGGGAACACTAACCTGGAGATATGGGGAACACTAACACGGAGATATGGGGAACACTAACACGGAGATATGGGGAACATTAACACAGAAATATGGAGAACACTAACACAGAAATATGGGGAACACTAACCTGCAACATGAAGATATGGGTAACACTAACCTGGAGATATGGGGAACACTAACCTGGAGATACGGGGAACACTAACCTGGAGATATGGGGAACACTGACCTGGAGATATGGGGAACACTGACCTGGAGATATGGGGAACACTAACCTGGAGATATGGGGAACACTAACCTGGAGATATGGGGAACACTGACCTGGGATATGGGGAACACTAACACGGAGATATGGGGAACACTAACCTGGGATATGGGGAACACTAACACGGAGATATGGGTAACACTAACCTGGAGATATGGGGAACACTAACCTGGAGATATGGGGAACACTGACCTGGAGATATGGGGAACACTGACCTGGAGATATGGGGAACACTGACCTGCAACATGGAGATATGGGGAACACTAACCTGCAACATGGAGATACGGGGAACACTAACCTGGAGATACTGGGGAACACTACCCTGGAGATATGGGGAACACTAACCCTATAAAGGTGTGCATTAATGGAACCTTTTATTTGTTTTAAATAATTTCTCGCTGATATGAAAGCTACGTTTCGGTACCGCAAGCAATTGATGTTCATGTTCAGATCGAGCAAAAGTCCCTTGGAAGATGGTACCTTCATCAATAGGCGCTAAAGGTAGTCTATGAACTGGGTTTCCTATCACTAGGTAGTTGGTTGACGAGGGGTACAGTAGGCTACAGTACAGCATCCCTGAATGACAGTAGCCTTCCTATTGTTCTGTTATTCGTTGGGTCTGTAAAGTGTTAAATGAGCTCTGATGGTGTGACGTTGTCTTTATCTATATTATTGATGCTTCTATGGACATGTCGTTTACAACAGAGCTCTGCCACCTCTGCCATATTATATATATATATATATATATATATCAGTATTACTGAGGTTGAAAAGATGACCGTATCTGTTATTGTCCAACTATTAAAACGTGTTTGTTTGTAAACACACAGCAAACCAACAGCTGCCACCGTTGAAAACATTGTGGATGGTGAAGGGACAATGCCCGCAACTTACTCTTATGGTAAATATTTCATCCAAATGTAATTCCATTCATAAATGTGGCCACTTAATTTGCTGGTGTGGATATCTTTATGTTATTTAAATTATTGTTAATATCACATTTCTATAGGTTCTCCGTTCCCAAACGTGAAACTCTCTGTCTTCAGCAGGAATAGGTATTGAGTTAAGATGCGTCGTATTGAACAAACTAAAGTTCACTCAGGGTCATTTTTAAATTGCGAGTGACTGACATGAACAGAAGCATAATCAGGCCTTGTCGGGATTGAGAAAAGGATGAATGGAGAAAAGTGCAGAGAGATCCTTGATGAAAACTTGCTTCAGAGCACTCAGACTGGGGTGAAGGTTCACCCTCCAACAGGACAACAGCCCTAAACACACAGCCAAGACAACGCAGGAGTGGGTTCGGGACAAGTCTCTGAATGTCCTTGAGTGGCCCAGTCAGAGCCCGGACTTGAACCCGATCTAACATCTCTGGAGAGACCTGAAAATAGCTGTGCAGTGACGATGCCCATTCACCCTGACAGACCTTGAAAGGATCTGCAGAGAAGAATTGGAGAAACTCCCCAAATACAGGTGTGCCAAGCTTGTAGTGTCAAACCCAAGAAGACTAGAGGCTGTAATCACTGGCAAAGGTGCTTCAACTAAGTACTGGGAAAAGGGTCGGAATACTTATGTAAATGTTATCTTTAAGGGTTTTTGTTTTATAGATTTGCAAACAGTTTTGCTTTGTCATTATGGGGTATTATGTGTAGATTGATGAAGGAAAAAAACGAATTAATCAATTTTAGAATAAGACTGTAACGTAACAAATTGTGAAAAACGTCCAAATGCTGTATAGGAATTAGGGTGGCGTTTGGGATGCACTGTATAGGAATTAGGGTGGCGTTTGGGATGTACTGTATAGGAATTAGGGTGGCGTTTGGGATGTACTGTATAGGAATTAGGGTGGCGTTTGGGATGCACTGTATAGGAATTAGGGTGGCGTTTGGGAAGCACTGTATAGGAATTAGGGTGGCGTTTGGGATGCACTGTATAAGAATTAGGGTGGCGTTTGGGATGCACTGTATAGGAATTAGGGTGGCGTTTGGGATGCACTGTATAGGAATTAGGGTGGCGTTTGGGATGCACTGTATAGGAATTAGGGTGGCGTTTGGGATGCACTGTATAGGAATTAGGGTGGCGTTTGGGATGCAGTGTATAGGAATTAGGGTGGCGTTTGGGATGCACTGTATAGGAATTAGGGTGGCGTTTGGGATGCACTGTATAGGAATTAGGGTGGCGTTTGGGATGCACTGTATAGGAATTAGGGTGGCGTTTGGGATGCACTGTATAAGAATTAGGGTGGCGTTTGGGATGCACGACACTGCAGTAGGGTGGCGTTTGGGATGCACAACACTGCAGTAGCACAACACTGCAGTAGGGTGGCGTTTGGGATGCACAACACTGCAGTAGGGTGGCGTTTGGGATGCACAACACTGCAGTAGCACAACACTGCAGTAGGGTGGCGTTTGGGATGCACAACACTGCAGTAGGGTGGCGTTTGGGATGCACAACACTGCAGTAGGGTGGCGTTTGGGATGAACAACACTGCAGTAGCACAACACTGCAGTAGCACAACACTGCAGTAGCACAACACTGCAGTAGCACAACACTGCAGTAGGGTGGCGTTTGGGATTAACAACACTGCAGTAGCACAACACTGCAGTAGCACAACACTGCAGTAGCACAACACTGCAGTAGCAAAACACTGCAGTAGCACAACACTGCAGTAGCACAACACTGCAGTAGCAAAACACTGCAGTAGCAAAACACTGCAGTAGCGCAACACTGCAGTAGCACAACACTGCAGTAGGGTGGCGTTTGGGATGAACAACACTGCAGTAGCACAACACTGCAGTAGCACAACACTGCAGTAGCACAACACTGCAGTAGCAAAACACTGCAGTAGCACAACACTGCAGTAGCACAACACACACAAACGCGCAGCACAGCACAAGACTTTTACACAGTCAGTCTGTACGTTTTCAAACAGTCAGCTACAGGTGTGTCAAAACACTGAGCTTACAGGGTGGACTGGTTCTCAACAGAATATAAGACTTCTAAACCAGAAGTATAGGGTTTAATATAATTTCAAATGCCTTGCATCCTTTTTCTAATGTTATCATACTCCTGAGTTTATTGCAGTTCAAACTATAAAACAGGGTTTTATGTTGGTGGTCGGCCAAATCCAGAGAGACTGACTCTCTCTCTCTCTCTCTCTGACACTCTCTCTCACTCTCTCTCTCTCTCTCTCTCTCTCTCTCTCTCTCTCTCTCTCTCTCTCTCTCTCTCTCTCTCTCTCTCTCTCTCTCTCTCTCTCTCTCTCTCTCTCTCTCTCTCTCTCTCTCTCTCTCTCTCTCTCTCTCTCTCTCTCTCTCTCTCTCTCTCTCTCTCTCTCTCTCTCTCTCTCTCTCTCTCTCTCTCTCTCTCTCTCTCTCTCACTCTCTCTCTCACTCTCTCTCTCACTCTCTCTGACACTCTCTCTCTCATCCAGTAACAGTAAAACACAGGGGCTTGTCAAGCCACTAACAGCTACATGATGAATGTCCTGCTGGTTCTGTGTTTGGTTGTTTTGTGGTCTCAACGGAATTGAATTTCATGCTCACTTGTTGAGCTGCATTTTCTTGACCGTGCCCTCTTCCTCCTCCTCACCCTCTTCTTCTTCCTCCTCCTCCTCTTTCTGTACACAAAGCCAAGCAGGCCACATTGATTAAATGTTCTCTGGATATAAAGCAGACAGAAGCATGGTTGGATGAAAGTAGCTAAGAGAAAATAATGAGTTGTTTCATGTCTGCAGGGTGTCTGTCTTTACTGAGACAACCCTGTGAGAGCCACACAGCTTAAAGAATCATTTAATTAGAGAACGTCAACCTTGTGTCTTTGTTTCTATGTGTTTGGAATAATTACACGTTCTGATGTGTGTGCATGACAGCAAATTCCCTATTTTCTGTTTTCCTTCAGAGCAACTCAAAGACAACTCAGACATGCAATCAATTGATTCTGAAGAGGTGAAAGAAAACTATTAGCTTCAGCTGCTAGAGGCATGTTAGTGTTATGTACGGAGTTGTCTTTCTGTTGGAGTCTGGGAGTTGTCTTTCTGTTGGAGACTGGGAGTTGTCTTTCTGTTGGAGACTGGGAGTTGTCTTTCTGTTGGAGTCTGGGAGTTGTCTTTCTGTTGGAGTCTGGGAGTTGTCTTTCTGTTGGAGTCTGGGAGTTGTCTTTCTGTTGGAGTCTGGGAGTTGTCTTTCTGTTGGAGTCTGGGAGTTGTCTTTCTGTTAGGTGCTGGGAGTTGTCTTTCTGTTAGGCGCTGGGAGTTGTCTTTCTGTTGGAGTCTGGGAGTTGTCTTTCTGTTGGAGTCTGGGAGTTGTCTTTCTGTTGGAGTCTGGGAGTTGTCTTTCTGTTGGAGTCTGGGAGTTGTCTGTCTGTTGGAGACTGGGAGTTGTCTGTCTGTTGGAGACTGGGAGTTGTCTTCTGTTGGAGACTGGGAGTTGTCTTTCTGTTGGAGTCTGGGAGTTGTCTTTCTGTTGGAGTCTGGGAGTTGTCTTTCTGTTGGAGTCTGGGAGTTGTCTTTCTGTTGGAGACTGGGAGTTGTCTTTCTGTTGGAGTCTGGGAGTTGTCTTTCTGTTGGAGTCTGGGAGTTGTCTTTCTGTTGGAGTCTGGGAGTTGTCTTTCTGTTGGAGACTGGGAGTTGTCTTTCTGTTGGAGTCTGGGAGTTGTCTTTCTGTTGGAGACTGGGAGTTGTCTTTCTGTTGGAGTCTGGGAGTTGTCTTTCTGTTAGGTGCTGGGAGTTGTCTTTCTGTTAGGCGCTGGGAGTTGTCTTTCTGTTGGAGTCTGGGAGTTGTCTTTCTGTTGGAGTCTGGGAGTTGTCTTTCTGTTGGAGTCTGGGAGTTGTCTTTCTGTTGGAGTCTGGGAGTTGTCTGTCTGTTGGAGACTGGGAGTTGTCTGTCTGTTGGAGACTGGGAGTTGTCTTCTGTTGGAGACTGGGAGTTGTCTTTCTGTTGGAGTCTGGGAGTTGTCTTTCTGTTGGAGTCTGGGAGTTGTCTTTCTGTTGGAGTCTGGGAGTTGTCTGTCTGTTGGAGACTGGGAGTTGTCTTTCTGTTGGAGTCTGGGAGTTGTCCTCCTGTTAGAAACGCTGAGTTGTCTTTCCGTTAGAGACTGGGAGTTGTCTTTCCGTTGGAGACTGGGAGTTGTCCTCCTGTTGGAGACTGGGAGTTGTCTTTCTGGTAGAGACTGGGAGTAGTCTTTCTGGTAGAGACTGGGAGTAGTCTTTCTGTTAGGCGCTGGGAGTTGTCTTTCTGTTAGGCGCTGGGAGTTGTCTTTCTGTTAGGCGCTGGGAGTTGTCTTTCTGTTGGAGACTGGGAGTTGTCTTTCTGGTAGAGACTGGGAGTTGTCTTTCTGTTGGAGACTGGGAGTTGTCTTTCTGTTAGGCGCTGGGAGTTGTCTTTCTGTTAGGCGCTGGGAGTTGTCTTTCTGTTGGAGTCTGGGAGTTGTCTTTCTGTTGGAGTCTGGGAGTTGTCTTTCTGTTGGAGTCTGGGAGTTGTCTTTCTGTTGGAGTCTGGGAGTTGTCTGTCTGTTGGAGACTGGGAGTTGTCTGTCTGTTGGAGACTGGGAGTTGTCTGTCTGTTGGAGACTGGGAGTTGTCTTCTGTTGGAGACTGGGAGTTGTCTTTCTGTTGGAGTCTGGGAGTTGTCTTTCTGTTGGAGTCTGGGAGTTGTCTTTCTGTTGGAGTCTGGGAGTTGTCTTTCTGTTGGAGTCTGGGAGTTGTCTGTCTGTTGGAGACTGGGAGTTGTCTGTCTGTTGGAGACTGGGAGTTGTCTGTCTGTTGGAGACTGGGAGTTGTCTTCTGTTGGAGACTGGGAGTTGTCTTTCTGTTGGAGTCTGGGAGTTGTCTTTCTGTTGGAGTCTGGGAGTTGTCTTTCTGTTGGAGTCTGGGAGTTGTCCTCCTGTTAGAAACGCTGAGTTGTCTTTCCGTTGGAGACTGGGAGTTGTCCTCCTGTTGGAGACTGGGAGTTGTCTTTCTGGTAGAGACTGGGAGTTGTCTTTCTGGTAGAGACTGGGAGTAGTCTTTCTGGTAGAGACTGGGAGTAGTCTTTCTGGTAGAGACTGGGAGTTGTCTTTCTGGTAGAGACTGGGAGTTGTCTTTCTGGTAGAGACTGGGAGTTGTCTTTCTGGTAGAGACTGGGAGTTGTCTTTCTGGTAGAGACTGGGAGTTGTCTTTCTGGTAGAGACTGGGAGTTGTCTTTCTGGTAGAGACTGGGAGTTGTCTTTCTGGTAGAGACTGGGAGTTGTCTTTCTGTTAGAGACTGGGAGTTGTCTTTCTGGTAGAGACTGGGAGTTGTCTTTCTGGTAGAGACTGGGAGTTGTCTTTCTGGTAGAGACTGGGAGTTGTCTTTCTGGTAGAGACTGGGAGTTGTCTTTCTGGTAGAGACTGGGAGTTGTCTTTCTGGTAGAGACTGGGAGTTGTCTTTCTGGTAGAGACTGGGAGTTGTCTTTCTGGTAGAGACTGGGAGTTGTCTTTCTGGTAGAGACTGGGAGTTGTCTTTATGGTAGAGACTGGGAGTTGTCTTTATGGTAGAGACTGGGAGTTGTCTTTCTGGTAGAGACTGGGAGTTGTCTTTCTGGTAGAGACTGGGAGTTGTCTTTCTGGTAGAGACTGGGAGTTGTCTTTCTGGTAGAGACTGGGAGTTGTCTTTCTGGTAGAGACTGGGAGTTGTCTTTCTGGTAGAGACTGGGAGTTGTCTTTCTGGTAGATACTGGGAGTTGTCTTTCTGGTAGAGACTGGGAGTTGTCTTTCTGGTAGAGACTGGGAGTTGTCCTCCTGTTAGAGACTGGGAGTTGTCCTCCTGTTAGAGACTGGGAGTTGTCCTCCTGTTAGAGACTGGGAGTTGTCCTCCTGTTAGAGACTGGGAGTTGTCCTCCTGTTAGAGACTGGGAGTTGTCCTCCTGTTAGAGACTGGGAGTTGTCCTCCTGTTAGAGCCTGAAACATACCGCCATGCCCCCTCCAACACAGACTGATACATACCACCATGCCCCGCCAACACACACAGTAACATACCACCACGCCCCCCCAACACAGACTGATTCATACCACCATGCCCCGCCAACACACACAGTAACATACCACCATGCCCCCTCGAACACAGACTGATACAAACTACCATGCCCCGCCAACACACACAGTAACATACCACCACGCCCCCCAACACAGACTGATACATACCACCATGCCCCCGCCAACAGATACTGAGACATACCACCATGCCCCCGCCAACACAGACTGAAACATACCACCATGCCCCCGCCAATACAGACTGATACATACCACCATGTCCCCGCCAACAGAAACTGAGACATACCACCATGCCCCCTCCAACAGACTGATACATACCACCATGCCCCCGCCAACACAGACTGAAACATACCACCATGCCCCCGCCAACACAGACTGAAACATACCACCATGCCCTCGCCAATACAGACTGATACATACCACCACGCCCCCTCCAACACAGACTGATACATACCACCACGCCCCCCGCCAACACAGACTGATCCATGCCCCTCCAACACAGACTGATACATACCACCATGCCCCCCAACACAGACTGATACATACCACCACGCCCCGCCAACACAGACTGATACATACCACCATGCCCACGCCAACTGACTGATACATATCACCATGCCCCGCCAACACACACAGTAACATAACACCATGCCCCCCCAACACAGACTGATACATACCACCATACCCCCATTCCCACAACAATACTGTAATACACCAATACAGTAATACACCAATACCGTAATACAACAATACAGTAATACAACAATACAGTAATACAGTAATACAGTAATACAACAATACAGTAATACAGTAATACAACAATACAGTAATACAGTAATACAACAATACAACAATACAGTAATACAACAATACAGTAATACAACAATACCGTAATACAACAATACCGTAATACAACAATACCGTAATACAACAATACAGTAATACAACAATACCGTAATACAACAATACCGTAATACAACAATACAACAAGACAGTAATACAACAATACAACAATACAACAATACAGTAATACAGTAATACAACAATACAACAATACAACAATACAGTAATACAACAATACAACAAGACAGTAATACAGTAATACAACAATACAACAATACAACAAGACAGTAATACAACAAGACAGTAATACAGTAATACAACAATACAACAATACCGTAATACAACAATACAACAAGACAGTAATACAGTAATACAACAATACAGTAATACAACAATACAACAAGACAGTAATACAACAATACCGTAATACAACAATACAACAAGACAGTAATACAACAAGACAGTAATACAACAATACAGTAATACAACAATACAGTAATACAACAATACAACAAGACAGTAATACAACAATACCGTAATACAACAACAGTAATACAACAATACCGTAATACAACAATACCGTAATACAACAATACAGTAATACAACAATACCGTAATACAACAATACCGTAATACAACAAGACAGTAATACAACAAGACAGTAATACAACAATACAACAAGACAGTAATACAACAATACCGTAATACAACAATACAACAAGACAGTAATACAACAACAGTAATACAACAATACCGTAATACAACAATACCGTAATACAACAATACAGTAATACAACAATACCGTAATACAACAAGACAGTAATACAACAATACCGTAATACAACAAGACAGTAATACAACAAGACAGTAATACAACAATACCGTAATACAACAATACCGTAATACACCAATACCGTAATACACCAATACTGTAATACAACAATACCGTAATACACCAATACCGTAATACACCAATACCGTAATACAACAATACCGTAATACACCAATACCGTAATACAACAATACCGTAATACACCAATACCGTAATACAACAATACCGTAATACACCAATACCGTAATACACCAATACCGTAATACACCAATACCGTAATACACCAATACCGTAATACACCAATACCGTAATACACCAATACCGTAATACAACAATACCGTAATACAACAATACAACAAGACAGTAATACAACAATACCGTAATACAACAATACAACAAGACAGTAATACAACAATACCGTAATACAACAATACCGTAATACAACAATACCGTAATAAAACAATACCGTAATACAACAATACCGTAATACAACAACAGTAATACAGTAATACAACAATACCGTAATACAACAGTAATACAACAATACCGTAATACAACAATACCGTAATACAACAATACCGTAATACAACAATACCGTAATACAACAATACAACAATACCGTAATACAACAGTAATACAACAATACAGTAATACAACAATACAGTAATACAACAACAGTAATACAACAATACCGTAATACAACAATACAGTAATACAACAATACCGTAATACAACAATACCGTAATACAACAACAGTAATACAACAATACAACAATACAGTAATACAACAATACCGTAATACAACAACAGTAATACAACAATACAACAATACCGTAATACAACAACAGTAATACAACAATACAACAATACCGTAATACAACAATACCGTAATACAACAATACCGTAATACAACAATACCGTAATACACCAATACCGTAATACACCAATACAGTAATACAACAATACCGTAATACAACAACAGTAATACAACAATACAACAAGACAGTAATACAACAATACAACAATACAGTAATACAGTAATACAACAATACCGTAATACAACAATACAGTAATACAACAAGACAGTAATACAACAATACAGTAATAAAACAATACAACAAGACAGTAATACAACAATACCGTAATACAACAATACCGTAATACAACAATACCGTAATACAACAATACCGTAATACAACAACAGTAATACAACAAGACAGTAATACAACAATACAACAACAGTAATACAACAATACCGTAATACAACAATACCGTAATACAACAACAGTAATACAACAATACAACAAGACTGTAATACAACAAGACAGTAATACAGTAATACAACAAGACAGTAATACAACAATACCGTAATACAACAATACAACAAGACAGTAATACAACAATACAACAATACAGTAATACAACAAGACAGTAATACAGTAATACAACAAGACAGTAATACAGTAATACAACAATACCGTAATACAACAATACCGTAATACAACAATACAGTAATACAGTAATACAACAATACCGTAATACAACAATACAACAATACAGTAATACAACAAGACAGTAATACAGTAATACAACAAGACAGTAATACAGTAATACAACAATACAGTAATACACCAATACAACAATACCGTAATACAACAATACCGTAATACAACAATACCGTAATACAGTAATACAACAATACCGTAATACAACAATACCGTAATACAGTAATACAACAAGACAGTAATACAACAAGACAGTAATACAGTAATACAACAAGACAGTAATACAGTAATACAACAATACCGTAATACAACAATACAACAAGACAGTAATACAACAATACAACAATACAACAATACAGTAATACAGTAATACAACAATACAGTAATACAACAATACCGTAATACAACAATACAACGTCCCTGCACTGCGTACCTCAAACGCCACTATCCAATTAGGTGAAATACCACAGTGTTCCATCACAAATGTCTATTTTCTTTTCAAACTTTTGAGAGTGTAATGTTTTCTGGTAATTTCTGTTGTTTCCCTTTTTCTTTTTGTCTATTTCACTTGCTTTGGCAATGTAAACATGTTTCCATAAAGCTCTTTGATTGAAGCGAGAGGGAGGTTGTGAGAGAGAGGTTGGATAGCATCTGTGTGAGGTTTGCGCTGAGTGACACAGGACATGGCCCAAAGAGCGAGACAGAAAGGAAAGACAGTTTAACAGATGTCAACTGAACATCACCGTCCGGCTGACACACTGACAGAGGAGAGGAGAAGTTAGGAGAGGGGAAGAGAGGAGAGGAGGAGAGAGAGAGGGGAAGAGAGGGAGAGGGGAAGAGAGGGGAAGAGAGGAGAGGGAGAGGGGAAGAGAGGAAAGGGAGAGGGGAAGAGAGGAGAGGGAGAGGAGAGGGAGAGGGGAAGAGAGGAGAAGAGGAGAGGGAGAGGGGAAGAGAGGAGAGGGGAAGAGAGGAGAGGGAGAGGAGAGGGAGAGGGGAAGAGAGGAGAAGAGGAGAGGGAGAGGGGAAGAGGAGAAGAGGAGAGGGAGAGGGGAAGAGAGGAGAAGAGGAGAAGGAGAGGGGAAGAGAGGAGAGGAAGAGGGGAAGAGAGGAGAGGGAGAGGGGAAGAGAGGGGAAGAGGGGAGAGGGGAAGAGAGGGGAAGAGAGGAGAGGGGAAGAGAGGGAGAGGGGAAGAGAGGGAGAGGGGAAGAGAGGGGAAGAGAGGAGAGGGAGAGGGGAAGAGAGGGGAAGAGAGGAGAGGGAGAGGGGAAGAGAGGAGAAGAGGAGAGGGAGAGGGGAAGAGAGGAGAGGGAGAGGGGAAGAGAGGGGAAGAGAGGAGAGGGGAAGAGAGGGAGCGGGGAAGAGAGGGAGCGGGGAAGAGAGGGAGCGGGGAAGAGAGGAGAAGAGAAGAGAGGGAGAGGGAAGAGAGGAGAAGAGAAGAGAGGGAGAGGGGAAGAGAGGAGAAGAGAGGAGAGGGAGAGGGGAAGTTAGGAGAGGGGAAGAGAGGAGAAGAGGAGAGGGAGAGGGGAGGAGAGGAGAGGGGAAGAGAGGAGAAGAGGAGAGGGAGAGGGGAAGAGAGGGAGAGGGGAAGAGAGGGGAAGAGAGGAGAGGGAGAGGGGAAGAGAGGAGAGGGAGAGGGGAAGAGAGGAGAGGGAGAGGTGAGGGAGAGGGGAAGAGAGGAGAAGAGGAGAGGGAAAGAGAGGGAGAGTGGAAGAGAGGAGAAGAGGAGAGGGAGAGGGGAAGAGAGGAGAAGAGGAGAGGGGAAGAGAGGAGAGGGAGAGGGGAAGAGAGGGGAAGAGAGGAGAGGGGAAGAGAGGGAGAGGGGAAGAGAGGAGAAGAGAGGAGAGGGAGAGGGGAAGAGAGGAGAGGGAGAGGGGAAGAGAGGAGAAGAGAGGAGAGGGAGAGGGGAAGAGAGGAGAGGGAGAGGGGAAGAGAGGAGAAGAGGAGAGGGAGAGGGGAAGAGAGGAGAGGGAGAGGGGAAGAGAGGAGAGGGAGAGGGGAAGAGAGGGGAAGAGAGGGGAAGAGAGGGGGAAGAGAGGGGAAGAGAGGAGAGGGGAAGAGAGGGAGAGGGGAAGAGAGGAGAGGGAGAGGGGAAGAGAGGGGAAGAGAGGAGAGGGGAAGAGAGGGAGAGGGGAAGAGAGGAGAGGGAGAGGGGAAGAGAGGAGAGGGAGAGGGAGAGGGGAAGAGAGGAGAGGGGAAGAGAGGGAGAGGGGAAGAGAGGAGAAGAGAGGAGAGGGAGAGGGGAAGAGAGGAGAGGGAGAGGGGAAGAGAGGAGAAGAGGAGAGGGAGAGGGGAAGAGAGGAGAGGGAGAGGGGAAGAGAGGAGAGGGAGAGGGGAAGAGAGGGGAAGAGAGGAGAGGGGAAGAGAGGGAGAGGGGAAGAGAGGAGAAGAGAGGAGAGGGAGAGGGGAAGAGAGGAGAGGGAGAGGGGAAGAGAGGAGAAGAGAGGAGAGGGAGAGGGGAAGAGAGGAGAGGGATAGGGGAAGAGAGGAGAAGAGAGGAGAGGGAGAGAGACCAGGTAGCCAGAGTTTCTCTTCACTCTTTTCCCTTGAGAAACAGAGATCAAAACAGCACAGTAATGATTAACCCTATAGGTTACCATGGTAATTACCCTGTTGTGATGAGACTGAAACTGAAGATTGAAATGAATTGAAGTGATGTATGTTTCTGATTGTGGCCATGGTAACTTAATGAGGATGAGATGGTGAAAGATGTTGTAGCAGGCTCAAGGGGGTGGGGTTTTCACGTCACCAAGTTCAACAACCAAACACGCACAGGGAGCAACACGAGAATAAAAATGGAACATTTATTAGGGAGATTTGCACACGGTGGGAAAGGGGGGGATTTCAGCAACCCGTTCACAACTGGTAATCGTACAGATAATTTGTCTGCTTCTCACACTCTCCATAACATGCGTTTCCCTCTCCGTCTTCCCCCTCTTTGTGCAGCCCGCTCCTCCCTCCCTGGTCGGAGTTGAGGGGGGGTGTATGGCAGACGGCAGGGAGAGGTGAGGAGAGTGGCGATTGAAGTTAGATATCTTACAGTCCGTTGGCTCCACCCCCAAACCTTATATGGACTTCCTGCCAAACGAGGCAAGCAGGTGGATCATTAAGCCATTGAGTGCTTTGGGATAAAAGAGGAAGCGGGCTGCACAAAGAGGGGGAAGACCGAGAGGGAGAATTATCTGTATGATTACCAGTTGTGGGTTGCTGAAATTCCCCCCTTTCCCACCGCGTGCAAATCTCCCAAGTCTTTCGACTCTGTCAATCACTGCATTATTATCGGCAGACTCAACCGCCTTGGTTTCTCAAATGACTGCCTCGCCTGGTTCACCAACTACTTCTCTGATAGAGTTCAGTGTGTCAAATCGGAGGGCCTGTTGTCCAGACCTCTGCACATTTTCTTGGGTTAGCTGTTAGCCCCACCCCCCGTAAGGACTGCAGTACCACGCTCACCTGGTCTCCCACTCGTGCCCGAACACAGGACTCCCTTTAGGTCCTGGAAGGCTTTCACCATCTCCTAGGTCCACGTCACCTGGGCAGACAGACAGCTCCTGGTCAGACCTGTCAGGGGGCTGGCTAGGGAGGCAAAGTGGGGGATAAATCTCCAGTAGTAACTAGTCAACCCCACAAATGTGCGTAAGTGCTTCTTGGTGAGGAGGCAGGGCCTGTCCCAGATTGCCTACACTTTCTTCACCTGGGGTTTTACACATCTCCTCCTGATCGTGTACCCCAAGTACTTAGCCTCCTGCAGGCTGAGTCGACATTTTCTTAGGTAAGCTGTTAGCCCCGCCCCCCGTAAGGACTGCAATACCGCGCTCACCTGGTTTAGATGGGTCTCCCCCTCGTTCCCATGGATAAGAGTATCATCGAGGTAGGCCGCCGCATACTCACGATGGGGTCGGAGAACCCAGTCCATCAACCTCTAGAAGGTGGCCGGGGCCCCATGCAACCCAAAGGGCAGCTTCCTGTAGTGGAACAGCCCGTCAGGGGTGGGGAAAGCAGTTTTCTCCCTCGGGAGCTAAGGGCACCTGCCAATAACCCTTCATCAGGTAAAGCGTGCTGATAAATCGGGCGGTCTCTAGCCGTTCTATTAGTTCATCAATTTGGGGCATGGGGTAGGAGTCAAACTTTGAGATTTCATTTACCTTAAATCATTACAGAGGCGAATAGTGTCGTCTGGTTTTGGCACCAACACTATGGGGTGGCACCAGTCACTATTTAACTCTTCGATGATTTCAGCTTCCAACATCGTTTTTACCTCGGTCTGAAGTAAATAAATGAATAACACCCATAGATTATTTAACAATAGAACTTAGTAAATTAGTTCAACTATCATACCTCATCAGATTCCAAAACAGTGGTGGGGTGGAAGGTTTGTTGTTGTGCGAACAGCCCTTTAATATGTCCTAGCTATACACATTAACATGCAGCCATGATATCCAGCAAGATAACAGGCTACAGTGGAAAGTAATCATTGCATGCTGTGTGTGTTTAAACGCACACACACACACACACACACACACACACACACACACACATCAAACAAGCTAAGCGCCAGTACAGAGACAAAGTAGAATCTCAATTCAACGGCTCAGACACAAGAGGTATGTGGCAGGGTCTACAGTCAATCACGGACTACAGGAAGAAATCCAGCCCAGTCACGGACCAGGATGTCTTGCTCCCAGGCAGACTAAATAACTTTTTGCCCGCTTTGAGGACAATACAGTGCCACTGACACGGCCTGCAACGGAAACATGCGGTCTCCCTCCCTGCAGCCGAAGTGAGTAAGACATTTAAACGTGTTAACCCTCGCAAGGCTGCAGGCCCAGACGGCATCCCCAGCCGCGCCCTCAGAGCATGCGCAGACCAGCTGGCCGGTGTGTTTACGGACATATTCAATCAATCCCTATACCAGTCTGCTGTTCCCACATGCTTCAAGAGGGCCACCATTGTTCCTGTTCCCAAGAAAGCTAAGGTAACTGAGCTAAACGACTACTGCCCCGTAGCACTCACATCCGTCATCATGAAGTGCTTTGAGAGACTAGTCAAGGACCATATCACCTCCACCCTACCTGACACCCTTGACCCACTCCAATTTGCTTACCGCCCAAATAGGTCCACAGACGATGCAATCTCAACCACACTGCACACTGCCCTAACCCATCTGGACAAGAGGAATACCTATGTGAGAATGCTGTTCATCGACTACAGCTCGGCATTCAACACCATAGTACCCTCCAAGCTCGTCATCAAGCTCGAGACCCTGGGTCTCGACCCCACCCTGTGCAACTGGGTACTGGACTTCCTGACGGGCCGCCCCCAGGTGGTGAGGGTAGGCAACAACATCTCCTCCCCGCTGATCCTCAACACTGGGGCCCCACAAGGGTGCGTTCTGAGCCCTCTCCTGTACTCCCTGTTCACCCACGACTGCGTGGCCATGCACGCCTCCAACTCAATCATCAAGTTTGCGGACGACACAACAGTGGTAGGCTTGATCACCAACAACGACGAGACGGCCTACAGGGAGGAGGTGAGGGCCCTCGGAGTGTGGTGTCAGGAAAATAACCTCACACTCAACGTCAACAAAACTAAGGAGATGATTGTGGACTTCAGGAAACAGCAGAGGGAACACCCCCATCCACATCGATGGAACAGTAGTGGAGAGGGTAGCAAGTTTTAAGTTCCTCGGCATACACATCACAGACAAACTGAATTGGTCCACTCACACAGACAGCATCGTGAGGAAGGCGCAGCAGCGCCTCTTCAACCTCAGGAGGCTGAAGAAATTCGGCTTGTCACCAAAAGCACTCACAAACTTCTACAGATGCACAATCGAGAGCATCCTGGCGGGCTGTATCACCGCCTGGTATGGCAACTGCACCGCCCTCAACCGTAAGGCTCTCCAGAGGGTAGTGAGGTCTGCACAACGCATCACCGGGGCAAACTACCTGCCCTCCAGGACACCTACACCACCCGATGCTACAGGAAGGCCATAAAGATCATCAAGGACATCAACCACCCGAGCCACTGCCTGTTCACCCCGCTGCCATCCAGAAGGCGAGGTCAGTACAGGTGCATCAAAGCTGGGACCGAGAGACTGAAAAACAGCTTCTATCTCAAGGCCATCAGACTGTTAAACAGCCACCACTAACATTGAGTGGCTACTGCCAACACACTGTCAATGACACTGACTCTACTCCAGCCACTTTAATCATGGGAATTGATGGGAAATGATGTAAATATATCACTAGCCACTTTAAACAATGCTACCTTATATAATGTTACTTACCCTACATTGTTCATCTCATATGCATACGTTGATACTGTACTCTATATCATCGACTGCATCCTTATGTAATACATGTATCACTAGCCACTTTAACTATGCCACTTGGTTTACATACTCATCTCATATGTATATACTGTACTCGATATCATCTACTGTATCTTGCCTATGCTGCTCTGTACCATCACTCATTCATATATCCTTATGTACATATTCTTTATCCCCTTACACTGTGTATGACAGTAGTTTTTTTTGGAATTGTTAGTTAGATTACTTGCTCGTTATTACTGCATTGTCGGAACTAGAAGCACAAGCATTTCGCTACACTCGCATTAACATCTGCTAACCATGTGTATGTGACAAATAAAATTTGATTTGATTTGATTTGATTTGACACTAACAGTGTATGTATGCAGGCGCTGCTGCCGTGGAGAACGAGGACATGACAGGTGTCATCTAAACATTCTAGATCCATCGCTGTGACAGGTAACGAATGACACGTCAGACAACCATTGGACAACAGGACACTGCTCCGTCCCAAAAGCACCCTATTCCCTATGTAGTGCACTACTTTAGACCCTATTCCCTATGTAGTGCACTACTTTAGACCCTATTCCCTATGTAGTGCACTACTTTAGACCCTATTCCCTATGTAGTGCACTACTTTAGACCCTATTCCCTATGTAGTGCACTACTTTAGACCCTATTCCCTATGTAGTGCACTACTTTAGACCCTAGCCCCTATGTAGTGCACTACTTTTACCAGGACCCGTAGCGCACTGCATAGTGAAGGGGGTTCCAAAATTAGGGATTCACCCTGACATAGATTGCCCAAGGTGCCCGGCCCCTGGGGCTGAGTGACTGGTACTCACCGGGAGGTAACAGGACAAGAGGCCTGGCCCTGGGGCTGAGTGACTGGTACTCACCGGCAGGTGACAGGACAAGAGGCCTGGCCCTGGGGCTGAGTGACTGGTACTCACCGGGAGGTAACAGGACAAGGTGCCCGGCCCCTGGGGCTGAGTGACTGGTACTCACCGGCAGGTGACAGGACAAGAGGCCTGGCGCTGGGGCTGAGTGACTGGTACTCCCCGGGAGGTGACAGGACAAGAGGCCTGGCCCTGGGGCTGAGTGACTGGTACTCACCGACAGGTGACAGGACAAGAGGCCTGGCCCTGGGGCTGAGTGACTGGTACTCACCGGGAGGTAACAGGACAAGAGGCCTGGCCCTGGGGCTGAGTGACTGGTACTCACCGGGAGGTGACAGGACAAGAGGCCTGGCCCTGGGGCTGAGTGACTGGTACTCACCGGGAGGTAACAGGACAAGAGGCCTGGCCCTGGGGCTGAGTGACTGGTACTCACCGGGAGGTGACAGGACAAGAGGCCTGGCGCTGGGGCTGAGTGACTGGGGCTCACCGGGAGGTGACAGGACAAGAGGCCTGGCGCTGGGGCTGATGACTGGTACTCACCGGGAGGTGACAGGACAAGAGGCCTGGCCCTGGGGCTGAGTGACTGGTACTCACTGGGAGGTGACAGGACAAGCAACGCATACAGATGTAGGATTTAATTTGAGTCAGTGAGTCATAAACACTCTACTGATTACCTCGTTCACATCCAGTGGTACATAAACCCTCTACTGATTACCTCGTCCACATCCAGTGGTACATAAACCCTCTACTGATTACCTCGTTCCCATCCAGTGGTACATAAACCCTCTACTGATTACCTCGTTCACATCCAGTGGTACATAAACCCTCTACTGATTACCTCGTTCACATCCAGTGGTACATAAACCCTCTACTGATTACCTCGTTCACATCCAGTGGCACATAAACCCTCTACTGATTACCTCGTTCACATCCAGTGGTACATAAACCCTCTACTGATTACCTCGTTCACATCCGGTGGTACATAAACCCTCTACTGATTACCTCTTTCACATCCAGTGGTACATAAACCCTCTACTGATTACCTCGTTCACATCCGGTGGTACATAAACCCTCTACTGATTACCTCTTTCACATCCAGTGGTACATCCTCCCTTCTCCTTTCCCTTCTGGGAAGGCTTTGAGATGGAGGGATGTATAGTATGAAGGTCTATATAGAGTCCCATCAGGAACACAGGAGGAAAATAAAGTAAAATAAAGGAAGAGAAGAGACAGGAAGACAAGAGAAGAGACAGGAAGAGGAGGGAAGAGAGGAGAGGAGAGCAGAGGAGAGAAGAGACAGGAAGAGGAGGGAAGAGAGGAGAGGAGAGCAGAGGAGAGGAGAGACAGGAAGAGGAGGGAAGAGAGGAGAGGAGAGCAGAGGAGAGGAGAGACAGGAAGAGGAGGGAAGAGAGGAGAGGAGAGCAGAGGAGAGACAGGAAGAGAAGGGAAGAGAGGAGAGGAGAGCAGAGGAGAGAAGAGACAGGAAGAGGAGGGAAGAGAGGAGAGGAGAGCAGAGGAGAGACAGGAAGACAAGAGAAGAGACAGGAAGAGGAGGGAAGAGAGGAGAGGAGAGCAGAGGAGAGGAGAGACAGGAAGAGGAGGGAAGAGAGGAGAGGAGAGCAGAGGAGAGGAGAGACAGGAAGAGGAGGGAAGAGAGGAGAGGAGAGCAGAGGAGAGACAGGAAGAGAAGGGAAGAGAGGAGAGGAGAGCAGAGGAGAGAAGAGACAGGAAGAGGAGGGAAGAGAGGAGAGGAGAGCAGAGGAGAGACAGGAAGACAAGAGAAGAGACAGGAAGAGGAGGGAAGAGAGGAGAGGAGAGCAGAGGAGAGGAGAGACAGGAAGAGGTGGGAAGAGAGGAGAGGAGAGCAGAGGAGAGGAGAGACAGGAAGAGGAGGGAAGAGGAGGGAAGAGAGGAGAGGAGAGACAGGAAGAGGAGGGAAGAGAGGAGAGCAGAGGAGAGACAGGAAGAGGAGGGAAGAGGAGGGAAGAGAGGAGAGGAGAGACAGGAAGAGGAGGGAAGAAAAGAGAAGATACACGAAGAGAAGAGAAGGGAAGATAATTGATCACATTATAGAACAGGCCCTCTGGACATCCTGTTGTTTATTTTACAACGTGAGACAGAGCTCTCTCTCTCTTTCCTCCCCTGTCTCCCTCTCTCCTCACTCTCTCTCTGCCCTCCTCTCTCTTTCCTCCCCTGTCTCCCTCTCTCCTCACTCTCTCTCTGTTCTCAACTCTCTCTCTGCCCTCCTCTCTCTTTCCTCCCCTGTCTCCCTCTCTCCTCACTCTCTCTCTGCCCTCCTCTCTTTTCCTCCCCTGTCTCCCTCTCTCCTCACTCTCTCTGCCCTCCTCTCTCTTTCCTCCCCTGTCTCCCTCTCTCCTCACTCTTTCTCTGCCCTCCTCTCTCTTTCCTCCCCTGTCTCCCTCTCTCCTCACTCTCTCTCTGCCCTCCTCTCTCTTTCCTCCCCTGTCTCCCTCTCTCCTCACTCTCTCTCTGTTCTCAACTCTCTCTCTGCCCTCCTCTCTCTTTCCTCCTCCTCTGTCTTCCTGGGCCCTGTCAGAGCACACTATCAGGAAGAAGTGTCCTGCGTCTCCTCCTGCACCTCCTTTCCTCTGCTCCTCCCTGTCCTCGCTGTGCTCCAAACACACACACACACACACACACGCACACGCACACGCACACGCACACACACACACACACACACGCCTCATAAACACCTCCTGTTCCCTGTTGGCTGGCTGAATGGCTGAATGGCTGCTGGCTGGCTGACAACACCATGAATAAAACATTGATTCATTTAATTTAGAGACGCTTTACAGTAATGAGGCAGTTTGTGTGTTTTCCCCATATACCATCACCACCATAGTCCCTGTGATCGAGTGGAGTCCTGTCCAGGGGGTGTACTGTACATCAAGCAGCCTCACACTACAGAAACAGGAGATAGGATCCTGCCCTAAGGGCCGTTCTGGCTCGACAAGGCTACTACTTTCATAGTCACACCATACACCAGTCAGTCTGAGTCAGAAATTAAGAACTTAATGACAACTGAGAAAACAGTCTTCAACAGAGCAGCACCTACTGCACCCAATAGACAATCTTCAACAGACCAGCCACCCAATAGACAGTCTTCAACAGACCAGCCACCCAATAGACAATCTTCAACAGACCAGCCACCCAATAGACAGTCTTCAACAGACCAGCCACCCAATAGACAGTCTTCAACAGACCAGCCACCCAATAGACAGTCTTCAACAGACCAGCCACCCATTAGACAGTTTTCAACAGACCAGCCACCCAATAGACAGTCTTCAACAGACCAGCCACCCAATAGACAGTCTTCAACAGACCAGCCACCCAATAGACAGTCTTCAACAGACCAGCCACCCAATAGACAGTCTTCAACAGACCAGCCACCCAATAGACAGTTTTCAACAGACCAGCCACCCATTAGACAGTCTTCAACAGACCAGCCACCCAATAGACAGTCTTCAACAGACCAGCCACCCAATAGACAGTCTTCAACAGACCAGCCACCCATTAGACAGTCTTCAACAGACCAGCCACCCAATAGACAGTCTTCAACAGACCAGCCACCCAATAGACAGTTTTCAACAGACCAGCCACCCATTAGACAGTCTTCAACAGACCAGCCACCCAATAGACAGTCTTCAACAGACCAGCCACCCAATAGACAGTCTTCAACAGACCAGCCACCCAATAGACAGTTTTCAACAGACCAGCCACCCATTAGACAGTCTTCAACAGACCAGCCACCCAATAGACAGTCTTCAACAGACCAGCCACCCAATAGACAGTTTTCAACAGACCAGCCACCCATTAGACAGTCTTCAACAGACCAGCCACCCAATAGACAGTCTTCAACAGACCAGCCACCCAATAGACAGTTTTCAACAGACCAGCCACCCATTAGACAGTCTTCAACAGACCAGCCACCCAATAGACAGTCTTCAACAGACCAGCCACCCAATAGACAGTCTTCAACAGACCAGCCACCCAATAGACAGTTTTCAACAGACCAGCCACCCATTAGACAGTCTTCAACAGACCAGCCACCCAATAGACAGTCTTCAACAGACCAGCCACCCATTAGACAGTCTTCAACAGACCAGCCACCCAATAGACAATCTTCAACAGACCAGCCACCCAATAGACAGTCTTCAACAGACCAGCCACCCAATAGACAGTCTTCAACAGACCAGCCACCCAAAAGACAGTCTTCAACAGACCAGCCACCCAATAGACAATCTTCAACAGACCAGCCACCCAATAGACAGTCTTCAACAGACCAGCCACCCAATAGACAGTCTTCAACAGACCAGCCACCCAATAGACAGTCTTCAACAGACCAGCCACCCAACAGACAGTTTTCAACAGACCAGCCACCCATTAGACAGTCTTCAACAGACCAGCCACCCAATAGACAGTCTTCAACAGACCAGCCACCCAAAAGACAGTCTTCAACAGACCAGCCACCCAATAGACAGTCTTCAACAGACCAGCCACCCAATAGACAGTCTTCAACAGACCAGCCACCCAATAGACAGTCTTCAACAGACCAGCCACCCAATAGACAGTCTTCAACAGACCAGCCACCCAATAGACAGTCTTCAACAGACCAGCCACCCAATAGACAGTCTTCAACAGACCAGCCACCCAATAGACAGTCTTCAACAGACCAGCCACCCAATAGACAGTCTTCAACAGACCAGCCACCCAATAGACAGTCTTCAACAGACCAGCCACCCAAAAGACAGTCTTCAACAGACCAGCCACCCAATAGACAGTCTTCAACAGACCATACACCCAATAGACAGTCTTCAACAGACCAGCCACCCAATAGACAGTCTTCAACAGACCAGCCACCCAATAGACAGTCTTCAACAGACCAGCCACCCAATAGACAGTTTTCAACAGACCAGCCACCCATTAGACAGTCTTCAACAGACCAGCCACCCAATAGACAGTCTTCAACAGACCAGCCACCCAATAGACAGTCTTCAACAGACCAGCCACCCAATAGACAGTCTTCAACAGACCAGCTACCCAATAGACAGTCTTCAACAGACCAGCCACCCAATAGACTACTATGACATACAGTACCATACAAATTCATACCCAGCTGTGTTTAATATTCCATTAATATCTCATTCATTTAACAGAACAAGGGGGAGAGGTGGGAGGAGAGAGAGGGGTGAGAGAGAGGGGGAGAGAGGGAGGGATGGGGGAGGGGAGGTAGGGGGTGGAGAGGGGAGATAGAGTGGGGGAGAGAGGGAACGAGATAAATGGGGGGGTAGAGTGGGGGAGAGGGAAAGAGAGAAATGGGGGAGGAAGAGAGAGGGGGGGGGAGAGGGAGGAAGAGAGAGGGGGCAGGGGGAGAGGGAGGAGAGAGGTGGGAGGGAGAGAGAGAGGGGTGAGAGAAGGGGGAGAGAGAGGGGGTGAGAGAAGGGGGAGAGAGAGGGGGTGAGAGAAAGAGAGGGGTGAGAGAAGGGGGAGAGAGAGAGAGGGGTGAGAGAAGGGGGAGAGAGAGAGAGGGGGTGAGAGGGGGTGGGAGGGAGGGAGGAGGGAGAGGGATCGAGAGAAGGGGGAAGGAGAGAGGGGCAGGGAGGGAGGGGAGAGAGTTGGGGGAGGGGGGGGGGTAAAGGGTGAGAGAGTGGGGGAGGAAAGGAAGGAGGGAGAGAGAAGGGGGGAGAGAGAAGGGGGAGAGAAGTGGGGGAGAGAGAAGGGGGAGAGAAGTGGGGGAGAGGGGGGGCTATTTGGAACCTGTCCATAGTGTCCCTATTCTTTAATCCCTTTAAGAGACGAAGGCATATTAAATAATGTCATTTATTTCTGCATCACATTGACAAAATACATGACTAAATTAAGAATCACACAGAAAGATGACTTATCAAAACACATGACCATATTAAGCATCACATGGAAAGAACATTACCACTGAATCTGACTTGAGTTGCACAAGTCAAACAAATCTGGCCTAAATACAAAAAGAAAAAAGCACACTGTCTGAATCACAAAGGCCTCCTATTCCCTGTATAGTACACTGACCAGGGTGCCCCCTATTCCCTGTATAGTACACTGACCAGGGTGCCTCCTATTCCCTGTATAGTACACTGACCAGGGTGCCCCTATTCCCTGTATAGTACACTGACCAGGGTGCCTCCTATTCCCTGTATAGTACACTGACCAGGGTGCCTCCTATTCCCTGTATAGTACACTGACCAGGGTGCCTCCTATTCCCTGTATAGTACACTGACCAGGGTGCCTCCTATTCCCTGTATAGTACACTGACCAGGGTGCCTCCTATTCCCTGTATAGTACACTGACCAGGGTGCCTCCTATTCCCTGTATAGTACACTGACCAGGGTGCCCCCTATTCCTGTATTCCCTGTATAGTACACTGACCAGGGTGCCTCCTATTCCCTGTATAGTACACTGACCAGGGTGCCTCCTATTCCCTGTATAGTACACTGACCAGGGTGCCTCCTATTCCCTGTATAGTACACTGACCAGGGTGCCTCCTATTCCCTGTATAGTACACTGACCAGGGTGCCTCCTATTCCCTGTATAGTACACTGACCAGGGTGCCTCCTATTCCCTGTATAGTACACTGACCAGGGTGCCCCTATTCCCTGTATAGTACACTGACCAGGGTGCCTCCTATTCCCTGTATAGTACACTGACCAGGGTGCCTCCTATTCCCTGTATAGTACACTGACCAGGGTGCCTCCTATTCCCTGTATAGTACACTGACCAGGGTGCCTCCTATTCCCTGTATAGTACACTGACCAGGGTGCCTCCTATTCCCTGTATAGTACACTGACCAGGGTGCCTCCTATTCCCTGTATAGTACACTGACCAGGGTGCCTCCTATTCCCTGTATAGTACACTGACCAGGGTGCCTCCTATTCCCTGTATAGTACACTGACCAGGGTGCCTCCTATTCCCTGTATAGTACACTGACCAGGGTGCCTCCTATTCCCTGTATAGTACACTGACCAGGGTGCCTCCTATTCCCTGTATAGTACACTGACCAGGGTGCCCCCTATTCCCTGTATAGTACACTGACCAGGGTGCCTCCTATTCCCTGTATAGTACACTGACCAGGGTGCCTCCTATTCCCTGTATAGTACACTGACCAGGGTGCCTCCTATTCCCTGTATAGTACACTGACCAGGGTGCCTCCTATTCCCTGTATAGTACACTGACCAGGGTGCCTCCTATTCCCTGTATAGTACACTGACCAGGGTGCCTCCTATTCCCTGTATAGTACACTGACCAGGGTGCCTCCTATTCCCTGTATAGTACACTGACCAGGGTGCCTCCTATTCCTGTATAGTACACTGACCAGGGTGCCTCCTATTCCCTGTATAGTACACTGACCAGGGTGCCTCCTATTCCCTGTATAGTACACTGACCAGGGTGCCTCCTATTCCCTGTATAGTACACTGACCAGGGTGCCTCCTATTCCCTGTATAGTACACTGACCAGGGTGCCTCCTATTCCCTGTATAGTACACTGACCAGGGTGCCTCCTATTCCCTGTATAGTACACTGACCAGGGTGCCCCCTATTCCCTGTATAGTACACTGACCAGGGTGCCTCCTATTCCCTGTATAGTACACTGACCAGGGTGCCTCCTATTCCCTGTATAGTACACTGACCAGGGTGCCTCCTATTCCCTGTATAGTACACTGACCAGGGTGTCTCCTATTCCCTGTATAGTACACTGACCAGGGTGCCCCCTATTCCCTGTATAGTACACTGACCAGGGTGCCCCTATTCCCTGTATAGTACACTGACCAGGGTGCCCCCTATTCCCTGTATAGTACACTGACCAGGGTGCCTCCTATTCCCTGTATAGTACACTGACCAGGGTGCCTCCTCTTCCCTGTATAGTACACTGACCAGGGTGTCTCCTATTCCTGTATAGTACACTGACCAGAGTGCCCCCTATTCCCTGTATAGTACACTGACCAGAGTGCCTCCTATTCCCTGTATAGTACACTGACCAGAGTGCCCCTATTCCCTGTATAGTACACTGACCAGGGTGTCTCCTATTCCCTGTATAGTACACTGACCAGGGTGCCTCCTCTTCCCTGTATAGTACACTGACCAGGGTGTCTCCTATTCCCTGTATAGTACACTGACCAGGGTGTCTCCTATTCCCTGTATAGTACACTGACCAGAGTGCCCCTATTCCCTGTATAGTACACTGACCAGGGTGCCTCTTATTCCCTGTATAGTACACTGACCAGAGTGCCTCCTATTCCCTGTATAGTACACTGACCAGGGTGCCTCCTATTCCCTGTATAGTACACTGACCAGGGTGCCTCCTATTCCCTGTATAGTACACTGACCAGGGTGCCTCCTATTCCCTGTATAGTACACTGACCAGAGTGCCTCCTATTCCCTGTATAGTACACTGACCAGGGTGCCTCCTATTCCCTGTATAGTACACTGACCAGAGTGCCCCTATTCCCTGTATAGTACACTGACCAGAGTGCCCCCTATTCCCTGTATAGTACACTGACCAGGGTGCCTCTTATTCCCTGTATAGTACACTGACCAGGGTGCCTCCTATTCCCTGTATAGTACACTGACCAGGGTGCCCCTATTCCCTGTATAGTACACTGACCAGGGTGCCCCTATTCCCTGTATAGTACACTGACCAGGGTGCCCCTATTCCCTGTATAGTACACTGACCAGAGTGCCTCCTATTCCCTGTATAGTACACTGACCAGAGTGCCTCCTATTCCCTGTATAGTACACTGACCAGGGTGCCCCCTATTCCCTGTATAGTACACTGACCAGGGTGCCCCCTATTCCCTGTATAGTACACTGACCAGGGTGCCCCTATTCCCTGTATAGTACACTGACCAGAGTGCCTCCTATTCCCTGTATAGTACACTGACCAGGGTGCCCCTATTCCCTGTATAGTACACTGACCAGAGTGCCCCCTATTCCCTGTATAGTACACTGACCAGGGTGCCTCTTATTCCCTGTATAGTACACTGACCAGGGTGCCTCCTATTCCCTGTATAGTACACTGACCAGGGTGCCCCCTATTCCCTGTATAGTACACTGACCAGGGTGCCTCTTATTCCCTGTATAGTACACTGACCAGGGTGCCTCCTATTCCCTGTATAGTACACTGACCAGGGTGCCTCCTATTCCCTGTATAGTACACTGACCAGGGTGCCTCTTATTCCCTGTATAGTACACTGACCAGGGTGCCTCCTCTTCCCTGTATAGTACACTGACCAGGGTGCCTCTTATTCCCTGTATAGTACACTGACCAGGGTGCCTCCTATTCCCTGTATAGTACACTGACCAGGGTGCCTCCTATTCCCTGTATAGTACACTGACCAGGGTGCCTCCTATTCCCTGTATGGTACACTGACCAGGGTGCCTCCTATTCCCTGTATAGTACACTGACCAGGGTGCCTCCTATTCCCTGTATAGTACACTGACCAGGGTGCCTCCTATTCCCTGTATAGTACACTGACCAGGGTGCCTCCTCTTCCCTGTATAGTACACTGACCAGGGTGCCTCCTATTCCCTGTATAGTACACTGACCAGGGTGCCTCCTATTCCCTGTATAGTACACTGACCAGGGTGCCTCCTATTCCCTGTATAGTACACTGACCAGGGTGCCTCCTATTCCCTGTATAGTACACTGACCAGGGTGCCTCCTATTCCCTGTATAGTACACTGACCAGGGTGCCTCCTCTTCCCTGTATAGTACACTGACCAGGGTGCCTCCTATTCCCTGTATAGTACACTGACCAGGGTGCCTCTTATTCCCTGTATAGTACACTGACCAGGGTGCCTCTTATTCCCTGTATAGTACACTGACCAGGTGCCTCCTATTCCCTGTATAGTACACTGACCAGGGTGCCTCCTATTCCCTGTATAGTACACTGACCAGGGTGCCTCCTATTCCCTGTATAGTACACTGACCAGGGTGCCTCCTATTCCCTGTATAGTACACTGACCAGGGTGCCTCCTATTCCCTGTATAGTACACTGACCAGGGTGCCTCCTATTCCCTGTATAGTACACTGACCAGGGTGCCTCCTATTCCCTGTATAGTACACTGACCAGGGTGCCTCTTATTCCCTGTATAGTACACTGACCAGGGTGCCTCCTCTTCCCTGTATAGTACACTGACCAGGGTGCCTCTTATTCCCTGTATAGTACACTGACCAGGGTGCCTCCTATTCCCTGTATAGTACACTGACCAGGGTGCCTCCTATTCCCTGTATAGTACACTGACCAGGGTGCCTCCTATTCCCTGTATGGTACACTGACCAGGGTGCCTCCTATTCCCTGTATAGTACACTGACCAGGGTGCCTCCTATTCCCTGTATAGTACACTGACCAGGGTGCCTCCTATTCCCTGTATAGTACACTGACCAGGGTGCCTCCTCTTCCCTGTATAGTACACTGACCAGGGTGCCTCCTATTCCCTGTATAGTACACTGACCAGGGTGCCTCCTATTCCCTGTATAGTACACTGACCAGGGTGTCTCCTATTCCCTGTATAGTACACTGACCAGGGTGCCTCCTATTCCCTGTATAGTACACTGACCAGGGTGCCTCCTATTCCCTGTATAGTACACTGACCAGGGTGCCTCCTATTCCCTGTATAGTACACTGACCAGGGTGCCTCCTCTTCCCTGTATAGTACACTGACCAGGGTGCCTCTTATTCCCTGTATAGTACACTGACCAGGGTGCCTCTTATTCCCTGTATAGTACACTGACCAGGGTGCCCCTATTCCCTGTATAGTACACTGACCAGAGTGCCTCCTATTCCCTGTATAGTACACTGACCAGGGTGCCTCCTATTCCCTGTATAGTACACTGACCAGGGTGCCTCCTATTCCCTGTATAGTACACTGACCAGGGTGCCTCCTATTCCCTGTATAGTACACTGACCAGGGTGCCTCCTATTCCCTGTATAGTACACTGACCAGGGTGCCTCCTATTCCCTGTATAGTACACTGACCAGGGTGCCTCCTATTCCCTGTATAGTACACTGACCAGGGTGCCTCCTATTCCCTGTATAGTACACTGACCAGGGTGCCTCCTATTCCCTGTATAGTACACTGACCAGGGTGCCTCCTATTCCCTGTATAGTACACTGACCAGGGTGCCTCCTATTCCCTGTATAGTACACTGACCAGAGTGCCTCCTATTCCCTGTATAGTACACTGACCAGGGTGCCCCCTATTCCCTGTATAGTACACTGACCAGGGTGCCTCCTATTCCCTGTATAGTACACTGACCAGGGTGCCTCCTCTTCCCTGTATAGTACACTGACCAGGGTGCCTCCTATTCCCTGTATAGTACACTGACCAGGGTGCCTCCTATTCCCTGTATAGTACACTGACCAGGGTGCCTCCTATTCCCTGTATAGTACACTG
Source organism: Oncorhynchus tshawytscha (assembly GCF_018296145.1). Taxonomy (NCBI): domain Eukaryota; kingdom Metazoa; phylum Chordata; class Actinopteri; order Salmoniformes; family Salmonidae; genus Oncorhynchus; species Oncorhynchus tshawytscha. Next base: position 55,426,975 of record NC_056439.1, on the reverse strand, counting down.
ACCAGGGTGCCTCCTATTCCCTGTATAGTACACTGACCAGGGTGTCTCCTATTCCCTGTATAGTACACTGACCAGGGTGTCTCCTATTCCCTGTATAGTACACTGACCAGGGTGCCCCCTATTCCCTGTATAGTACACTGACCAGGGTGCCTCCTATTCCCTGTATAGTACACTGACCAGGGTGCCTCCTATTCCCTGTATAGTACACTGACCAGGGTGCCTCCTATTCCCTGTATAGTACACTGACCAGGGTGCCTCCTATTCCCTGTATAGTACACTGACCAGGGTGCCTCCTATTCCCTGTATAGTACACTGACCAGGGTGCCTCCTATTCCCTGTATAGTACACTGACCAGGGTGCCATTTCGGACAGCACTGTCTTCTGACGGCCATGTTTGTTATTCAGAAGAGGGAATAGAAATGACCACACACCGAGACAGAGAGATATGTCTGGATGTTTTCCAACACCACCACACACCGAGACAGAGAGAGATATGTCTGGATGTTTTCCAACACCACCACACACCGAGACAGAGAGAGATATGTCTGGATGTTTTCCAACACCCCCACACACCGAGACAGAGAGAGATATGTCACACCACCACACACTGAGAGAGAGAGATATGTCACACCACCACACACTGAGACAGAGAGAGATATGTCACACCACCACACACCGAGACAGAGAGATATGTCTGGATGTTTTCCACACCACCACACACCGAGACAGAGGAAGGACAGAGATATGTAATGTAACTGCAGTAACATCCGCTAGCTAACCTCCACTAACTATCCTCTGTTTACTAACCTCCTCTAACTAACCCCCGCTGACTAACCTCCACTAACTAACCCCCGCTGACTAACCTCCTCTAACTAACCCCCGCTGACTAACCTCCTCTAACTAACCTCCGCTGACTAACCTCCTCTAACTAACCTCCGCTGACTAACCTCCACTAACTAACCTCCGCTAACTAACCTCCGCTAACTAACCAATAACCAACATCTACAAACAAACCTCCTCTAGGGCTGTGGATTTCATACTGAACCTCAACTAACCTCCACTAACTAACCTCCACTAACTACAGTGTATTCTGAAAGGATTCAGACTCCTTTACTTGTTCTGCATTTTGTTACGGTACAGCCTTATTGTAAAATGGATTAAGTAAAAATAAATCACATCAATCTACACACAATACCCCATAATGACAAAGCAAAAACAGGTTTTTAGACATTTTTGCAAATTTATTACAAATACAACTCAGTAATACCTTATTTACATAAGTATTCAGACCCTTTGCTCTGAGATTCAAAGTTGAGCTCAGGTGCATCGTGTTTCCATTGAAACCGCACACTACTGCAGAGACTTTGACGTTAATATAGTGAAAACAAAGTGTGAGGAGGCAGAGGAATGTACGCTGTTGCAATCAAGAGGAAACTAACTGGACATCCACACCTTATTCTCTCCAAATGGACGTTAGCTGTGAGGGCCGAGATGCCCCATGCCATGACTTTTGATCGCTATACATGTCGGGGGATGGATGGTGTTCAAAGAGGACATATTGTTCTGTCTCACGATTCTCGAGTGTGAAAGGACACAGGGGATGTTTAGTGTGCTGCGTGTCTATATAAAAGACAGATTCCAGGGGAATGGTGGGCTTTTGCACAGATGGAGCCCCATCTCTGGTGGAACGGCGGGCCGACCTCTACACTCTAGTTATGAATGAGTCTGCCTCTGTCATATAGACGCATTGGGGGTTATCGAGGGGGACCGTTGGAAAAATGTCTCACATTGAAATACTAAAGCATTCTACAGATGAGTGACTGAATCAGTGGAATCAGAGGAAATCATCCTTATTGGAGTCTTTTAAAGGAGAACCCCTTCCCTCCGCTGTGCATGTTTCTATCAGCAAACAGCATCAGGAAGTGTCCCACACCAGTGATGACTGCTCACCTCCAACGCTTGGAAGAGCACCTTGGGACCTACTTCCCAATCCGTTTGACTCTGGCTCAGTTGGCATGCCGGTAAGGGAAATCGAACAGCTGATCGAGCTGTAATGTAACCGATTGCATTCACGGTCACTACGGAGGAGTGTTGGTTCCTGACTCAGAGCTTTAACGTCACGTTCAAAACAACCTCGAACTCGGAACTTTGAACTCAGAAATCTCTGACTTCCGACTTCAGTGTGTTCAAGACAACTGGGTACTCTGAAAAACCGAGCTTCGACTGGGAAAAAGTGTGTTGAATGATCATCCAACTCGGGAGCTTAGGCTTGGTTCTAGAGCTCATGATTTGACCTCATATTTTTTAGAGTTCCCAGTTGTGTTGAAAGCAGCATAAAACTACCGTTCGCCAGCTCATAACGATGTGAAGCTGGATTCAATGCTCTCGTCTGCATTAAAACCAAATATCCATCCAGTTTGGAAGTAACAGCAGAGATGAGGTGGGCACTGCTGACCACGCCCCCTGACTTTGAGAAGCTCTGATGCGACATGCATCAATCCACACCCATCTCATTAGTGGTGGAGAGATAAGAGACATTATGTCAGACTCATTTGCAATTGACTGTCATAGCCCCACAGTATGTAACAGTATGTGATGGTGAGTCGAGAAGATAATCCGAAATAATGTTTTTGTCACGGATCCTTCCGGAACTGTCATTTTCACACCTGGTTCCCATTCCCACTGATTGTGTATTGTATCAGTGTACCCTTTGTTCACCATTGTCCTGTCGATTATTGGTCCAATGTCCGTTGGTGGTGTGACTACCTGTGCTGTGTTGTTTTGGCTTTCGTGCCACTTGTATTGTGCAGATGATTACGGGTCTCGCCCCGTGTATTTATTTGAGGTATTACTCGCTCTTTTGTTTGGGTTTCAACCCTGTGTTTTGTGTACGTGTTGGTTTGGTCTTCGTCCTCATGCCTTTACACAGCACGCCGTAATTTGGGTGTAATAAAAAAAACTATTACGCATTCCTACGCCTGTCTCCCGATTCCTACGCCTGCCTCCCGATTCCTTCATACCAACGTGACAGTATTTCAATTGACAGCCATAGTTCCAAATAAAAAAAGTTAACATTGGCTGTTAATGACTCAATTTTTATCACATGGTTGGGGTTGTGAGAATTTTCAGATATTAAAATGGGGTCATGGAACAAAAGAGTTTGGGAACCCCTGAGTTAAATACACTAAAGAGAAACAATGGGTACATATTGAAGATGTACATGCTCACCCCCAGAATATTTTCACGTCTATTTTCAAAGGATGAAGCTAGGAAAATTAACAGCTTCATAGTTAAGAACACTAGAACAATATTGAAGAAAATGAAATGTATTCTACGTATGGCCCAGTACATCACTGAGTCTAAGCTGCCTGCCATCCAGGACTTCTATACCAGGCGGTGTCAGAGGAAGGCACTAACAATGTTTTTTTTTGTAGAATACATTTCATTTTCTTCAATATTGTTCTAGTGTTCTTAACTATGAAGCTGTTAATTTTCCTAGCTTCATCCTTTGAAAATAGACGTGAAAATATTCTGGGGGTGAGCATGTACATCTTCAATATGTAGTCGGAGCAGAGCAGTTGCCATACCAGGCAGTGATGCAACCAGTCAGGATGCTCTCGATGGTGCAGCTGTAGAACCTTTTGAGGATCGGAGGACTAGGTTTGGACTGACCAATGTACATCTTTTCAAATACATGCAACTGAAAAGCTTCATGTCACATTTTAATTTGACATTTGTTTGGACATCAGAGCAACGAACCGCCCTTGCTGTCTCTGCCTGGCCGGTTCCCCTCTTTCCACTGGGACATTTGTTTGGACATCAGAGCAACGAACCGTCCTTGCTGTCTCTGCCTGGCCAGTTCCCCTCTTTCCACTGGGACATTTGTTTGGACATCAGAGCAACGAACCGCCCTTGCTGTCTCTGCCTGGCCGGTTCCCCTCTTTCCATTGGGACATTTGTTTGGACATCAGAGCAACGAACCGCCCTTGCTGTCTCTGCCTGGCCGGTTCCCCTCTTTCCACTGGGACATTTGTTTGGACATCAGAGCAACGAACCGCCCTTGCTGTCTCTGCCTGGCCGGTTCCCCTCTTTCCACTGGGACATTTGTTTGGACATCAGAGCAACGAACCGCCCTTGCTGTCTCTGCCTGGCCGGTTCCCCTCTTTCCACTGGGACATTTGAGAGAACTATCCAACTGACAATCTCTTAGAAAAAAATATTAACTATTGGAATCAAGATTTAAAAATAACTCCTATTGGCACATGAAGGAGGGAATGTAGGAACATAACTAATGAAATGACAGTTAACTAAAAATGTACACTTAATCCAGCATAAACTAATGTATAGAATGTATTATACAAGAGACAAAATGCACATTCTACAGCAGAACAGCAGAGTCTTAAGTGTAAAACTAACAATGACTCAATAATCCATGCCTTCTGGGAATGCTAGAAAGTCCAGAGGAGTTTGAACGATGGCTGTCAGCAGTATTACAATGCAAACTTCCTTTTAATCCGTCGGTCTGCATATTTCAAGACATGGCGTATAATGTTACGGTGAGATACCCGATGGGTTGGACGATACTTTTCTTGTCAGTCATCTTGAAAAAAGTGTTTTACTTAAAAACTGGAAATCAGCCAACGCTCCATCGTCAGTGGAAAGGTCAAAAGCTTTATCTAAAATGTTGAAAGTGCGTGGGCGAAGGAGAGAAATAAAATGCTGCAGTTTGAGGCCATGTGGCGGAGAGTGACACAGGCGCTCGAGATGGGGGTGTGAGCAGGTGTGATGTAGTCTGGGGATGGGGGTATGAGGAGGGGGTCTGGGAAGATGTTATGCTAATGTGCCTATAGACCGATAAGCACGGTGGTCAAATGTGTTTGGGTCTTTCGATAAATAATGGGGCAAATGATCAACACGTCTAAATGGTGTGACGGTAGGATCGACACGTCTAAATGGTGTGACGGTAGGATCGACACGTCTAAATGGTGTGACGTCAGGATCGACACGTCTAAATGGTGTGACGTCAGGGTCGACACGTCTAAATGGTGTGACGTCAGGATCGACACGTCTAAATGGTGTGACGTCAGGATCGACACGTCTAAATGGTGTGACGCCAGGATCGACACGTCTAAATGGTGTGACGCCAGGATCGACACGTCTAAATGGTTTGAAACTAAAATAAAAAGGATTTTCACGCAGTTTCACGTGTACTTAGGAATAAAAGTGAATATATTTAAATTTCCCTTAACGTCACCTGTACAACAACACAGGTCTAAGACTACACATTGTTTAATTAAGCAGGGTTCATAGAGGTATTAACAGGTCCAATTCAAGTACTTTCAGGGACTTTTTCAAGCACTTCATTGTGATTTTCAAGGACCTCAATGTTATAGACTTGAATACACCCTCGGTTTTTAAATGAGGTAGAGGGCTTGGGCTGTTACATGATAGCAACCAAAGCCCATGTACTGTAAGTCAGTTTGTAACATTACATCATTGGTTCCCCATATTGACATTGGCTACGGCTTCAGGCCCTATGGTGCTAACCTTGGAAAAGTCATTCACATTTCTTCTCCTTCCACTATTGCTAATAGAGATAGACTAAATGGAGAAGTTATATGCAATCTGATAGCCATAACAACTATATAAATATCAACCATCAGACAGGGCCTTTAAACGCCTATTGAATGTAGCTTGTTTGAGTTGGAGACTCCATGTGACTTCAAAAATCATAAAGGACTTGGGTTGATGTATCTGAACATTAGGAGTTTACTTCCTCAACTACATCAAGATCTGGGCTACGCAGACAAATCGGACATTCTGGTGTTGACTGAAACTAGGATCTCTGGGGTCATTCTGGTATTGACTGAAACTAGGATCTCTGGGGACATTCTGGTATTGACTGAAACTAGGATCTCTGGGGTCATTCTGGTATTGACTGAAACTAGGATCTCTGGGGTCATTCTGGACTCTGATATTAATATGGAGGGTTATGATGTGTTTAGAGCTGACAGACAGGGTAGATGTGGTGGACTGGACATTCTTATAAAAATACGGAAATCCACATTCAAGGAGTTAACTAGTTTATGGTCTTCTTTTACTAAATCAGAAGTTATTATTCTGGGTGACTTCAATTATGATTGTGAAATGCAGTTATCAGACAATCTAAAAGACATGTGTAATGATCTAAACCTAACCCAGCTGGTGACTAAGCCTATACGGCCCAATCCTAGAGATCAACTCTGAGTGATCTTATTCTAATAAATACACCAGAGAAATATATTTATACTGGTGTGTTCGCCCAAGACATTAGTGACCATTGCCCAGTTGTTTGTGTTAGAGATTTGAAAATACAGACATCTAACCCTCATGTCCTCAGTTTTTTAAAAAACATTTTTTTTTACATGATCTTTCTTTTAGTGATCTTGATTGTATTTCAGCGATCACTGAACTTGATTCAGCTTTGAGCATTTTTACAGATGTCTTCAATACTACTGAGTATAATCATTCATAAAAGAGATGATGCTTGGGTCACGGCCAGCTACACATGCCCGGACTGGCAAGCTTTTAACCTTTCTAGCGCAGGCCCACTTCGACAACATTAGGTGAAATTGCAGAGCGCCAAATTCAAAATACAGAAATAGTCATAATAAACATTCATAAAAAATACAAGTGTTATATATCGGCTTAAAGATGTACTTCTTGTTAATCCAGCCGCTTTGTCAGATTTAAAAAGGCTTTACAGCGAAAGCAAACCATGTGATTATCTGAGGACAGCGCCCCGCTTACAAAAGCATACAAACAAATAGAAGGGCATGCACTCGGTCATCACGCAAACCAGCACTGCATGATTCTACAGTCCACTGACAGAAAGGTCTCATTCTTCTTCATTTTTCAGAAAACAAGCCTGAAACAATGTCTAAAGACTGCTGACATCTAGTGGAAGCCATAGGAACTGCAATCTGGGTCCTAACCCATTAGATACGCTATAGGCATTCAATTGTAAATACCCACATAAAAAAATCCCACTTCCTGGATGGATGTTCCTCCGGTTTTCTCCTGCCATATCAGTTCTTTTATACTCACAGACATTATTTTAACAGTTTTGGGAACGTTATAGTGTTTTCCATCCAAATCTACCAATGATATGCATATCCTAGCTTCTGGGCCTGATTAACAGGCCGTTTACTTTGGGCACGCTTCTCATCCAGATGTCAAAATACTGCCCCCAAGCCATAGCAACTGAGGCGTCATTGTTGTAAAACAAATCGGAAAGGCCAAATGTGATTATTATGTAACCTCTATTTCGGATTGTAATGAGAACCCGGCTAAATATCGGAAACCTGTCAAATCCCTGAAGGGTTCTACTTCCTCTTCTCTGTCACAACAAATTAATTCAGACACTGGCCTCATAACGAAAAACAAACGCAATCATTGATGCATTTAATCACCATTTTATCTCTTTGAAAGAACTTCTAAGTCTATTCACTATGATACTGGGCTGGATGCTGATAGGGGAAACTTGCTGAATGATCACAGAAACGATAGTCAAAGCTTTTCTTTTAGGCTACTTACAGAACAAGTCCTGGGTGCTTTGTTAGCAATAGACAACAAGAAATCCACAGGGGCCAACCAATTGGATTCTGGTCTGCTTAAAATGTGCAGGACCTGTCATGGTTGGCTCAATAACCCACATTTATATATTAAACATTTATCAGGAAATATTCCATAAGTATGTAAATCATCTCTTGTGCTACCTCTCCATAAGGGTGGATAGTAGTGATGTTAATAACTATGGCCCCATTTCAAGGCTTCCTGGTCTAGATACGATTCTAGAATCCTTGGTAAATGTACAACTTTGTTCTTTTTAAATCAGAGGAATGTATTTTGAATGTTTGTTTTAGGCGTTGCCAACGCATTGATATTCAAATAGTTATTACATTCTAACATATGGGAGAATAATGAGGACGTTGCCTGACTAAATAGATTGGGTGCATGGCGCTCTTTCTGTAGCTTACGTGGCCGACGAAGGCACACATAATAAAGCCATGAATAGAGGTAGCCTTAATCTCACCATCAGTTGGTGTTATGGTGAGAATGCTCCAAAAGCCAGGTTCCTATTGTAATTGAAGGGTTTGTACGTAAAGCCAGGTTCCTATTGTAATTGAAGGATTTGTACGTAAAGCCAGGTTCCTATTGTAATTGAAGGGTTTGTACGTAAAGCCAGGTTCCTATTGTAATTGAAGGATTTGTACGTAAAGCCAGGTTCCTATTGTAATTGAAGGATTTGTACGGAAAGCCAGGTTCCTATTGTAATTGAAGGGTTTGTACGGAAAGCCAGGTTCCTATTGTAATTGAAGGGTTTGTACGGAAAGCCAAGTTGAAGCCAACAGATGATGTCATCCTCATAATTACCAATCATGGTTTTACCGCAACAGAGTAGCACAAAAGCCCTTTACTTGAAGCGGCGGGAGACTAAAGTGGCCACATCTATCACAAAAACAGATTTTTTAAAAAGGAAACCACAGATAATTGCAAGGGAGCAGGAGAACTTATTGTTGCCAATTTATAATTACAAGGATTTATCAAGCACAAAATTGAGGAAATGTCTGATTTTCAAGTAGGCCTATTCAAGTACTTGAATTTCTGAGCTTCAAATTCAAGTTCAAGCAGGCTGCTTCAATCCCCTGGTATTGTTCAAAATCGCAGGGTACTTGTCATGTTATTTCAGGAGCAGGTCACATCGTGAAGATGACCACTAAGCTGTCATTTGTTGTCATTATACCCAGAATAATGAATAAGAATAGCGTTGGGTGTTTTAAGCAATAGTCTATCCTACACAATTGCGCACTGTGTCCAATCTGAGGCATGAAAACATGAACTCATTACCTTGATGCTTTCTCTGTTAAATCTAATGAAACCCTGCTGTAAATCAAGCCCACTACAACAGATTATCAACATCCATTCACTGGGGATATTAGATCCCATATGGATCCAAACACAACGGTCTTTACCAGCATAACAAATGAGACCAAAATATCCTGGACAATCCCCGGGAACACCTTTTTCCAGTACTTGCTCTGTTATTTGCATCACATGCCCAATCACATGCATCACATGCCCAATCAAATGCCCAATCACATGCCCAATCAAATGCCCAATCACATGCATCACATGCCCAATCACATGCATCACATGCCCAATCACATGCATCACTTGCCCAATCACATGCATCACATGCCCAATCACATGCATCACATGCCCAGTCACATGCATTACATGCCCAATCACATGCGTCACATGCCCAATCACATGCATCACATGCCCAATCACATGCATCACATGCCCAATCACATGCATCACATGCCCAATCACATGCATCACATGCCCAATCACAACAGCTGTTGATCCTCCTAGATCAGATGATGACGTGTGAAAATATCAAGGCCTAACTAATCAGCTGGACACAAAATGCACATCCAATAAGTATTATGCACAATTATTGAAGAACCACGTTAATGACATCATTGTTTTAGGTTTTAAGTATCAAGGTAATCTGACTCGGTTAGAAGCATTCGATTTTGCAGTTGCATTTATTATTTAGGATTTGTGTGCCCATGAAAACTGTTTTCACCCCGTAACATAAGGAGACAGGAAATGTTACATAAATACACTGCATTTCTGAGATCTCTGTATGAAATACTGTCCGACAGCAAGTTCAATGTTAAATTTAACAGATTAATATATGAAAGTCTGAAGGACAGAAAAGGCATGTCATGTCACATGATTTTGGACAAATCCGTCAAGACACCAACCATGAGATAGGGTTAAACAGGTTTTAAATCAACTCGTGAATTGTATTGAATATAGCTATGATCCCCCTTATATCTTCATGTAATAAAATGAAAAACAAAATGGCAGATTATTATTAATGACTGATCAGCTGTAACAAGTTGTCCAGTGTAGGAAATCCTCACTGGTACCCTAGCTTATAGAAAGACCCATTTACATTGACCAGCATTTCCATCAACGAATAAAAACATTATTTTGCAATGGGATGTTTTTATCTCCCGGTCATTTTGGACGGCAACCGTTTAATTTATCAGCCTTCCATGATAACCTTTTAACCGGTGAACAGAAACCCTGACACAAACACGTCTCCCATGACATCACACACCGTCTCCCATGACATCAGACACCGTCTCCCATGACATCAGACACCGTCTCCCATGACATCACACACCGTCTCCCATGACATCAGACACCGTCTCCCATGACATCAGACACCGTCTCCCATGACATCAGACACCGTCTCCCATGACATCAGACACCGTCTCCCATGACATCAGACACCGTCTCCCATGACATCAGACACCGTCTCCCATGACATCAGACACCGTCTCCCATGGCATCACACACCGTCTCCCATGACATCAGACACCGTCTCCCATGACATCACACACCGTCTCCCATGACATCACACACCGTCTCCCATGACATCACACACCGTCTCCCATGACATCACACAAACACGTCTCCCATGACATCACACACCGTCTCCCATGACATCAGACACCGTCTCCCATGACATCACACACCGTCTCCCATGACATCAGACACCGTCTCCCATGACATCACACAAACACGTCTCCCATGACATCACACACCGTCTCCCATGACATCACACACCGTCTCCCATGACATCAGACACCGTCTCCCATGACATCAGACACCGTCTCCCATGACATCACACACCGTCTCCCATGACATCACACACCGTCTCCCATGACATCACACACCGTCTCCCATGACATCACACACCGTCTCCCATGACATCAGACACCGTCTCCCATAACATCACACACCGTCTCCCATGACATCAGACACGTCTCCCATGACATCACACACCGTCTCCCATGACATCACACACCGTCTCCCATGACACAAACACGTCTCCCATGACACAAACACGTCTCCCATGACATCACACACGTCTCCCATGACATCACACACCGTCTCCCATGACATCACACACCGTCTCCCATGACATCACACACCGTCTCCCATGACATCACACAGAGTCTCCCATGACATCACAAACCGTCTCCCATGACATCACACAAACACGTCTCCCATGACATCACACACATCTCCCATGACATCACACACCGTCTCCCATGACATCACACACATCTCCCATGACATCACACACCGTCTCCCATGACATCACACACATCTCCCATGACATCACACACCGTCTCCCATGACACAAACACGTCTCCCATGACATCACACACCGTCTCCCATGACATCACACACATCTCCCATGACATCACACACCGTCTCCCATGACACAAACACGTCTCCCATGACACAAACACGTCTCCCATGACATCACACAGAGTCTCCCATGACATCACACACCGTCTCCCATGACACAAACACGTCTCCCATGACATCACACACCGTCTCCCATGACATCACACAAACACGTCTCCCATGACATCACACACCGTCTCCCATGACATCACACCGTCTCCTATGACATCACACACCGTCTCCCATGACATCACACACATCTCCCATGACATCACACAAACACGTCTCCCATGACATCACACAAACACGTCTCCCATGATATCACACACGTCTCCCATGACATCACACACGTCTCCCATGACATCACACACCGTCTCCCATGACCTCACACACCGTCTCCCATGACATCAGACACCGTCTCCCATGACATCACACACCGTCTCCCATGACATCACACACCGTCTCCCATGACATCACACACCGTCTCCCATGACATCACACAAACACGTCTCCCATGACATCACACAAACACGTCTCCCATGACATCACACACCGTCTCCCATGACATCACACACCGTCTCCCATGACATCACACACCGTCTCCCATGACATCACACAAACACGTCTCCCATGACATCACACACAGTCTCCCATGACATCACACACCGTCTACCATGACACAAACACGTCTCCCATAACACAAACACGTCTCCCATGACATCACACACAGTCTCCCATGACACAAACACGTCTCCCATGACACAAACACGTCTCCCATGACATCACGCACGTCTCCCATGACATCACGCACGTCTCCCATGACATCACGCACGTCTCCCATGACATCACACACCGTCTCCCATGACATCACACACCGTCTCCCATGACATCAGACACCGTCTCCCATGACATCAGACACCGTCTCCCATGACATCAGACACCGTCTCCCATGACATCAGACACCGTCTCCCATGACATCAGACACCGTCTCCCATGACATCAGACACCGTCTCCCATGACATCAGACACCGTCTCCCATGGCATCACACACCGTCTCCCATGACATCAGACACCGTCTCCCATGACATCACACACCGTCTCCCATGACATCACACACCGTCTCCCATGACATCACACACCGTCTCCCATGACATCACACAAACACGTCTCCCATGACATCACACACCGTCTCCCATGACATCAGACACCGTCTCCCATGACATCACACACCGTCTCCCATGACATCAGACACCGTCTCCCATGACATCACACAAACACGTCTCCCATGACATCACACACCGTCTCCCATGACATCACACACCGTCTCCCATGACATCAGACACCGTCTCCCATGACATCAGACACCGTCTCCCATGACATCACACACCGTCTCCCATGACATCACACACCGTCTCCCATGACATCACACACCGTCTCCCATGACATCACACACCGTCTCCCATGACATCAGACACCGTCTCCCATAACATCACACACCGTCTCCCATGACATCAGACACGTCTCCCATGACATCACACACCGTCTCCCATGACATCACACACCGTCTCCCATGACACAAACACGTCTCCCATGACACAAACACGTCTCCCATGACATCACACACGTCTCCCATGACATCACACACCGTCTCCCATGACATCACACACCGTCTCCCATGACATCACACACCGTCTCCCATGACATCACACAGAGTCTCCCATGACATCACAAACCGTCTCCCATGACATCACACAAACACGTCTCCCATGACATCACACACATCTCCCATGACATCACACACCGTCTCCCATGACATCACACACATCTCCCATGACATCACACACCGTCTCCCATGACATCACACACATCTCCCATGACATCACACACCGTCTCCCATGACACAAACACGTCTCCCATGACATCACACACCGTCTCCCATGACATCACACACATCTCCCATGACATCACACACCGTCTCCCATGACACAAACACGTCTCCCATGACACAAACACGTCTCCCATGACATCACACAGAGTCTCCCATGACATCACACACCGTCTCCCATGACACAAACACGTCTCCCATGACATCACACACCGTCTCCCATGACATCACACAAACACGTCTCCCATGACATCACACACCGTCTCCCATGACATCACACACCGTCTCCTATGACATCACACACCGTCTCCCATGACATCACACACATCTCCCATGACATCACACAAACACGTCTCCCATGACATCACACAAACACGTCTCCCATGATATCACACACGTCTCCCATGACATCACACACGTCTCCCATGACATCACACACCGTCTCCCATGACCTCACACACCGTCTCCCATGACATCAGACACCGTCTCCCATGACATCACACACCGTCTCCCATGACATCACACACCGTCTCCCATGACATCACACACCGTCTCCCATGACATCACACAAACACGTCTCCCATGACATCACACAAACACGTCTCCCATGACATCACACACCGTCTCCCATGACATCACACACCGTCTCCCATGACATCACACACCGTCTCCCATGACATCACACAAACACGTCTCCCATGACATCACACACAGTCTCCCATGACATCACACACCGTCTACCATGACACAAACACGTCTCCCATAACACAAACACGTCTCCCATGACATCACACACAGTCTCCCATGACACAAACACGTCTCCCATGACACAAACACGTCTCCCATGACATCACGCACGTCTCCCATGACATCACGCACGTCTCCCATGACATCACGCACGTCTCCCATGACATCACGCACGTCTCCCATGACATCACGCACGTCTCCCATGACATCACACACGTCTCCCAAGACACAAACACGTCTCCCATGACATCACACACCGTCTCCCATGACACAAACACGTCTCCCATGACACAAACACGTCTCCCATGACATCACACACGTCTCCCATGACATCACACACGTCTCCCAAGACACAAACACGTCTCCCATGACATCACACACCGTCTCCCATGACATCACACACCGTCTCCCATGACATCAGACACCGTCTCCCATGACATCAGACACCGTCTCCCATGACATCACACACCGTCTCCCATGACATCACACACCGTCTCCCATGACATCACACACCGTCTCCCATGACATCACACACCGTCTCCCATGACATCAGACACCGTCTCCCATGACATCACACACCGTCTCCCATGACATCAGACACGTCTCCCATGACATCACACACCGTCTCCCATGACATCACACACCGTCTCCCATGACACAAACACGTCTCCCATGACACAAACACGTCTCCCATGACATCACACACGTCTCCCATGACATCACACACCGTCTCCCATGACATCACACACCGTCTCCCATGACATCACACAGAGTCTCCCATGACATCACAAACCGTCTCCCATGACATCACACAAACACGTCTCCCATGACATCACACACATCTCCCATGACATCACACACCGTCTCCCATGACATCACACACATCTCCCATGACATCACACACCGTCTCCCATGACATCACACACATCTCCCATGACATCACACACCGTCTCCCATGACACAAACACGTCTCCCATGACATCACACACCGTCTCCCATGACATCACACACATCTCCCATGACATCACACACCGTCTCCCATGACACAAACACGTCTCCCATGACACAAACACGTCTCCCATGACATCACACAGAGTCTCCCATGACATCACACACCGTCTCCCATGACACAAACACGTCTCCCATGACATCACACACCGTCTCCCATGACATCACACAAACACGTCTCCCATGACATCACACACCGTCTCCCATGACATCACACACCGTCTCCTATGACATCACACACCGTCTCCCATGACATCACACACATCTCCCATGACATCACACAAACACGTCTCCCATGACATCACACAAACACGTCTCCCATGATATCACACACGTCTCCCATGACATCACACACGTCTCCCATGACATCACACACCGTCTCCCATGACCTCACACACCGTCTCCCATGACATCAGACACCGTCTCCCATGACATCACACACCATCTCCCATGACATCACACACCGTCTCCCATGACATCACACACCGTCTCCCATGACATCACACAAACACGTCTCCCATGACATCACACAAACACGTCTCCCATGACATCACACACCGTCTCCCATGACATCACACACCGTCTCCCATGACATCACACACCGTCTCCCATGACATCACACAAACACGTCTCCCATGACATCACACACAGTCTCCCATGACATCACACACCGTCTACCATGACACAAACACGTCTCCCATAACACAAACACGTCTCCCATGACATCACACACAGTCTCCCATGACACAAACACGTCTCCCATGACACAAACACGTCTCCCATGACATCACACACGTCTCCCATGACATCACACACGTCTCCCATGACATCACACACGTCTCCCATGACATCACGCACGTCTCCCATGACATCACGCACGTCTCCCATGACATCACACACGTCTCCCAAGACACAAACACGTCTCCCATGACATCACACACCGTCTCCCATGACACAAACACGTCTCCCATGACACAAACACGTCTCCCATGACATCACACACGTCTCCCATGACATCACACACGTCTCCCAAGACACAAACACGTCTCCCATGACACAAACACGTCTCCCATGACATAACACACCGTCTCCCATGACATCACACACCGTCTCCCATGACATCACACACCGTCACCCATGACATCACACACCGTCTCCCATGACATCACACACGTCTCCCATGACATCACACACGTCTCCCATGACACAAACACGTCTCCCATGACATCAAACACGTCTCCCATGACATCACACACCGTCACCCATGACATCACACACCGTCTCCCATGACATTTTTTATTTTTATTTTTTATTTCACCTTTATTTAACCAGGTAGGCCAGTTGAGAACAAGTTCTCATTTGCAACTGCGACCTGGCCAAGATAAAGCATAGCAGTGTGAGCAGACAACACAGAGTTACACATGGAATAAACAATTAACAAGTCAATAACACAGTAGAAAACAAAGGGGGGAGTCTATATACAATGTCTGCAAAAGGCATGAGGAGGTAGGCGACTAATTACAATTTTGCAGATTAACACTGGAGTGATAAATGATCAGATGGTCATGTACAGGTAGAGATATTGGTGTGCAAAAGAGCAAGTAAATAAATAAAAACAGTATGGGGATGAGGTAGGTGAAAATGGGTGGGCTATTTACCAATAGACTATGTACAGCAGCAGCGATCGGTTAGCTGCTCAGATAGCTGATGTTTGAAGTTGGTGAGGGAGATAAAAGTCTCCAACTTCAGCGAATTTTGCAATTCGTTCCAGTCACAGGCAGCAGAGTACTGGAACGAAAGGCGGCCAAATGAGGTGTTGGCTTTAGGGATGATCAGTGAGATACACCTGCTGGAGCGCGTGCTACGGATGGGTGTTGCCATCGTGACCAGTGAACTGAGATAAGGCGGAGCTTTACCTAGCATGGACTTGTAGATGACCTGGAGCCAGTGGGTCTGGCGACGAATATGTAACGAGGGCCAGCCGACTAGAGCATACAGGTCGCAGTGGTGGGTGGTATAAGGTGCTTTAGTGACAAAACGGATGGCACTGTGATAGACTGCATACAGTTTGCAGAGTAGAGTGTTGGAAGCCATTTTGTAGATGACATCGCCGAAGTCGAGGATCGGAAGGATAGTCAGTTTTACTAGGGTAAGCTTGGCGGCGTGAGTGAAGGAGGCTTTGTTGCGGAATAGAAAGTCGACTCTTGATTTGATTTTCGATTGGAGATGTTTGATATGAGTCTGGAAGGAGAGTTTGCAGTCTAGCCAGACACCTAGGTACTTATAGATGTCCACATATTCAAGGTCGGAACCATCCAGGGTGGTGATGCTAGTCGGGCATGCGGGTGCAGGCAGCGATCGGTTGAAAAGCATGCATTTGGTTTTACTAGCGTTTAAGAGCAGTTGGAGGCCACTGAAGGAGTGTTGTATGGCATTGAAGCTTGTTTGGAGGTTAGATAGCACAGTGTCCAATGACGGGCCGAAAGTATATAGAATGGTGTCGTCTGCGTAGAGGTGGATCAGGGAATCGCCCGCAGCAAGAGCAACATCATTGATATATACAGAGAAAAGAGTCGGCCCGAGAATTGAACCCTGTGGCACCCCCATAGAGACTGCCAGAGGACCGGACAGTGTGCCCTCCGATTTGACACACTGAACTCTGTCTGCAAAGTAATTGGTGAACCAGGCAAGGCATTCATCCGAAAAACCGAGGCTACTGAGTCTGCCGATGAGAATATGGTGATTGACAGAGTCGAAAGCCTTGGCAAGGTCAATGAAGACGGCTGCACAGTACTGTCTTTTATCGATGGCGGTTATGATATCGTTTAGTACCTTGAGTGTTGCTGAGGTGCACCCGTGACCGGCTCGGAAACCAGATTGCACAGCGGAGAAGGTACGGTGGGATTCGAGATGGTCAGTGACCTGTTTGTTGACTTGGCTTTCGAAGACCTTAGATAGGCAGGGCAGGATGGATATAGGTCTGTAACAGTTTGGGTCCAGGGTGTCTCCCCTTTGAAGAGGGGGATGACTGCGGCAGCTTTCAATCCTTGGGGATCTCAGACGATATGAAAGAGAGGTTGAACAGGCTGGTAATAGGGGTTGCGACAATGGCGGCGGAAAGTTTCAGAAATAGGGGGTCCAGATTGTCAAGCCCAGCTGATTTGTACGGGTCCAGGTTTTGCAGCTCTTTCAGAACATCTGCTATCTGGATTTGGGTAAAGGAGAACCTGGAGAGGCTTGGGCGAGGAGCTGCCGGGGGCAGAGCTGTTGGCCGAGGTTGGAGTAGCCAGGCGGAAGGCATGGCCAGCCGTTGAGAAATGCTTATTGAAGTTTTCGATAATCATGGATTTATCGGTGGTGACCGTGTTACCTAGCCTCAGTGCAGTGGGCAGCTGGGAGGAGGTGCTCTTGTTCTCCATGGACTTCACAGTGTCCCAGAACTTTTTGGAGTTGGAGCTACAGGATGCAAACTTCTGCCTGAAGAAGCTGGCCTTAGCTTTCCTGACTGACTGCGTGTATTGGTTCCGGACTTCCCTGAACAGTTGCATATCCCGGGGACTATTCGATGCTATTGCAGTCCGCCACAGGATGTTTTTGTGCTGGTCGAGGGCAGTCAGGTCTGGGGTGAACCAAGGACTGTATCTGTTCTTCATTCTGCATTTTTTGAACGGAGCATGCTTATCTAAAATGGTGAGGAAGTTACTTTTAAAGAATGACCAGGCATCCTCAACTGACGGGATGAGGTCAATGTCCTTCCAGGATACCCGGGCCAGGTCGATTAGAAAGGCCTGCTCACAGAAGTGTTTTAGGGAGCGTTTGACAGTGATGAGGGGTGGTCGTTTGACTGCGGCTCCGTAGCGGATACAGGCAATGAGGCAGTGATCGCTGAGATCCTGGTTGAAGACAGCGGAGGTGTATTTGGAGGGCCAGTTGGTCAGGATGACGTCTATGAGGGTGCCCTTGTTTACAGAGTTAGGGTTGTACCTGGTGGGTTCCTTGATGATTTGTGTGAGATTGAGGGCATCTAGCTTAGATTGTAGGACTGGCGGGGTGTTAAGCATATCCCAGTTTAGGTCACCTAACAGAACAAACTCTGAGGCTAGATGGGGGCGATCAATTCACAAATGGTGTCCAGGGCACAGCTGGGAGCTGAGGGGGTCGGTAGCAGGCGGCAACAGTGAGAGACTTATTTCTGGAGAGAGTAATTTTCAAAATTAGTAGTTCGAACTGTTTGGGTATGGACCTGGAAAGTATGACATTACTTTGCAGGCTATCTCTGCAGTAGACTGCAACTCCTCCCCCTTTAGCAGTTCTATCTTGACGGAAGATGTTATAGTTGGGTATGGAAATCTCTGAATTTTTGGTGGCCTTCCTGAGCCAGGATTCAGACACAGCAAGGACATCAGGGTTAGCAGAGTGTGCTAGAGCAGTGAGTAAAACAAACTTAGGGAGGAGGCTTCTGATGTTGACATGCATGAAACCAAGGCTTTTTCGATCACAGAAGTCAACAAATGAGGGTGCCTGGGGACATGCAGGGCCTGGGTTTACCTCCACATCACCCGCGGAACAGAGAAGGAGTAGTATGAGGGTGCGGCTAAAGGCTATCAAAACTGGTCGCCTAGAGCGTTGGGGACAGAGAATAAGAGGAGCAGGTTTCTGGGCATGGTAGAATATATTCAGGGCATAATGCGCAGACAGGGGTATGGGGGTGCGGGTACAGCGGGGGTAAGCCCAGGCACTGGGTGATGATGAGAGAGGTTGTGTCTCTGGACATGCTGGTTGTAATGGGTGAGGTCACCGCATGTGTGGGAGGTGGGACAAAGGAGTTATCAGGGGTATGAAGAGTATAACTAGGGGCTCCATTGTGAACTAGAACAATGATAACTAACCTGAGCAACAGTATACAAGGCATATTGACATTTGAGAGAGACATACAGCGAGGCATACAGTAATCACAGGTGTTGAATTGGGAAAGCTAGCTTAAACAGTAGGTGAGACAACTGCTAATCAGCTAGCACAACAACAGCAGGTAAAATGGCGTTGACTAGGCAACGGAGCCGACAGATAAAACATAAACAAGCAGAATGGAGTACCGTGATTAATGGACAGTCCAGAGTGCATCAGCTATGTAGCCAAGAGATCAGTGTCCAGGGGGCAGCGGTGGATGGGGCAGGGAAGCTGGACTGGCGAGTGTTATCCAGGTTGAAAAAAAGTTAACAATGACTAAATAGCTTGTAGCTAGTTAGCTGGTTAGCTTCTGGAGGTTCTTGAGTGTGTTCTAAAAATTAAAAAATAATAGCGATTCCGTATCACATTGGGTGAGGCAGGTTTCCGGAAAGGTATAAACAGATTAAAAATCAACAAGAGATAGAAAGTAAATATGGGTCCGGTGAGTGTTTGGGACGCGGCGATTCAGACGGTTAGCAGGCCTGTGCTAACAAGCTAACAGTTCGTAGGCCCGGGCTAGACAAGCTAGCAGTTAGCAGGCCTGTGCTAACAAGCTAACAGTTCGTAGGCCCGGGCTAAACAAGGTAGCAGTTAGCGGACCGGGGGCTAGACAAGCTAGCAGTTAGCAGGCCGAGTTTAGCAAGCAGGGAGATAGCGAGGGCTAGAGAGTTGGCCTTTAGGGGACGTCGCGATGGGGTGAGTCTGTTTATTCCTCTTCATGCGGTGACATCGATAGACCGGTCGTGGGCCCGGGTATTGTAGCCCAGGAGTATGCTACGGTGGTAGTACAGGTGCGCTGGCCGGGCTAGCTTCACGCCAAGTGGGTGGAAGCGCTAGCCAGGAGTAATCATCCGGGGTTGCGGTTTAGCTAGATAGCTAAATCAAATCAAATCAAATTTTATTTGTCACATACACATGGTTAGCAGATGTTAATGCGAGTGTAGCGAAATGCTTGTGCTTCTAGTTCCGACAATGCAGTAATAACGAGCAAGTAATCTAACTAACAATTCCAAAAAAAACTACTGTCATACACAGTGTAAGGGGATAAAGAATATGTACATAAGGATATATGAATGAGTGATGGTACAGAGCAGCATAGGCAAGATACAGTAGATGATATCGAGTACAGTATATACATATGAGATAAGTATGTAAACCAAGTGGCATAGTTAAAGTGGCTAGTGATACATGTATTACATAAGGATGCAGTCGATGATATAGAGTACAGTATCAACGTATGCATATGAGATGAACAATGTAGGGTAAGTAACATTATATAAGGTAGCATTGTTTAAAGTGGCTAGTGATATATTTACATCATTTCCCATCGATTCCCATGATTAAAGTGGCTGGAGTAGAGTCAGTGTCATTGACAGTGTGTTGGCAGTAGCCACTCAATGTTAGTGGTGGCTGTTTAACAGTCTGATGGCCTTGAGATAGAAGCTGTTTTTCAGTCTCTCGGTCCCAGCTTTGATGCACCTGTACTGACCTCGCCTTCTGGATGGCAGCGGGGTGAACAGGCAGTGGCTCGGGTGGTTGATGTCCTTGATGATCTTTATGGCCTTCCTGTAGCATCGGGTGGTGTAGGTGTCCTGGAGGGCAGGTAGTTTGCCCCGGTGATGCGTTGTGCAGACCTCACTACCCTCTGGAGAGCCTTACGGTTGAGGGCGGTGCAGTTGCCATACCAGGCGGTGATACAGCCCGCCAGGATGCTCTCGATTGTGCATCTGTAGAAGTTTGTGAGTGCTTTTGGTGACAAGCCGAATTTCTTCAGCCTCCTGAGGTTGAAGAGGCGCTGCTGCGCCTTCCTCACGATGCTGTCTGTGTGAGTGGACCAATTCAGTTTGTCTGTGATGTGTATGCCGAGGAACTTAAAACTTGCTACCCTCTCCACTACTGTTCCATCGATGTGGATGGGGGTGTTCCCTCTGCTGTTTCCTGAAGTCCACAATCATCTCCTTAGTTTTGTTGACGTTGAGTGTGAGGTTATTTTCCTGACACCACACTCCGAGGGCCCTCACCTCCTCCCTGTAGGCCGTCTCGTCGTTGTTGGTAATCAAGCCTACCACTGTTGTGTCGTCCGCAAACTTGATGATTGAGTTGGAGGCGTGCATGGCCACGCAGTCGTGGGTGAACAGGGAGTACAGGAGAGGGCTCAGAACGCACCCTTGTGGGGCCCCAGTGTTGAGGATCAGCGGGGAGGAGATGTTGTTGCCTACCCTCACCACCTGGGGGCGGCCCGTCAGGAAGTCCAGTACCCAGTTGCACAGGGCGGGGTCGAGACCCAGGGTCTCGAGCTTGATGACGAGCTTGGAGGGTACTATGGTGTTGAATGCCGAGCTGTAGTCGATGAACAGCATTCTCACATAGGTATTCCTCTTGTCCAGATGGGTTAGGGCAGTGTGCAGTGTGGTTGAGATTGCATCGTCTGTGGACCTATTTGGGCGGTAAGCAAATTGGAGTGGGTCAAGGGTGTCAGGTAGGGTGGAGGTGATATGGTCCTTGACTAGTCTCTCAAAGCACTTCATGATGACGGATGTGAGTGCTACGGGGCGGTAGTCGTTTAGCTCAGTTACCTTAGCTTTCTTGGGAACAGGAACAATGGTGGCCCTCTTGAAGCATGTGGGAACAGCAGACTGGTATAGGGATTGATTGAATATGTCCGTAAACACACCGGCCAGCTGGTCTGCGCATGCTCTGAGGGCGCGGCTGGGGATGCCGTCTGGGCCTGCAGCCTTGCGAGGGTTAACACGTTTAAATGTCTTACTCACTTCGGCTGCAGTGAAGGAGAGACCGCATGTTTCCGTTGCAGGCCGTGTCAGTGGCACTGTATTGTCCTCAAAGCGGGCAAAAAGTTATTTAGTCTGCCTGGGAGCAAGACATCCTGGTCCGTGACTGGGCTGGGTTTCTTCCTGTAGTCCGTGATTGACTGTAGACCCTGCCACATACCTCTTGTGTCTGAGCCGCTGAAATGTTCCGTTTGCGGTGGGAATCCAGGGATGAATCCGGGGATGAAAAATAAATAGGTCCGTTATGCTCTGGTTAGAGTCGCGTTGTTCGAGCTGGCGAGAGCTTTCCGAGCTAAAGGTTAGCTTAGCTGATGACCGGTTAGCTGAAGACCGCTAGCATAGCTGGTGGTTAGCCGGCTAGCTTCAGTTGAGGGGTTCCGGTTCCGAAGTAAATATAAATACTTTAGGAAAAATAGCTACATTGGGTGAGGCGGGTTGCAGGAGAGTATTTGGAAGTATTTGGAAGCTTAGGTTTAGCAAAACGATATATACAAGGGACACGACGAGACAGGACGACTTACTGCTACGCCATCTTGGAAAAAAATGCACCGACATCACACACCGTCTCACATGACATCACACAAACACGTCTCCCATGACATCACACACCATCTCCCATGACATCACACACCGTCTCTCATGACATCACACATCGTCTCCCATGACACAAACATGTCTCCCATGACATCACACACGTCTCCCATGACATCACACACGTCTCCCCATGACATCACAAACCGTCTCCCATGACACAAACACGTCTCCCATGACATCACACACAGTCTCCCATTACACAAACACGTCTCCCATGACACAAACACGTCTCCCATTACACAAACACGTCTCCATGACATCACACACCGTCTCTCATGACACAAACACGTCTCCCAAGACATCACACACACCGTCTCCCATGACCTCACACACACCGTCTCCCATGACATCACACACAACGTCTCCCATGACATCACACACGTCTCCCATGACATCACACAAACTCGTCTCCCATGACATCACACATGTCTCCCATGACATCACACACGTCTCCCATGACATCACACACGTCTCCCATGACATCACACAAACATGTCTCCCATGACATCACACAAACATGTCTCCCATGACATCACACACATCTCCCATGACATCACACACATCGTCTCCCATGACCTCACCCACATCGACTCCCATGACCTCACACACGTCTCCCATGACATCACACAAACTCGTCTCCCATGACATCACACATGTCTCCCATGACATCACACACGTCTCCCATGACATCACACACGTCTCCCATGACATCACACAAACATGTCTCCCATGACATCACACACAACGTCTCCCATGACATCACACACGTCTCCCATGACATCACACAAACTCGTCTCCCATGACATCACACATGTCTCCCATGACATCACACACCGTCTCCCATTACATCACACATGTCTCCCATGACATCACACACGTCTCCCATGACATCACACAAGTCTCGCATGACATCACACAAACACGTCTCCCATGACATCACACACGTCTCTCATGACGTCACACACGTCTCCCATGACGTCACACAAACACGTCTCCCATGACATCACACACGTCTCCCATGACATCACACACATCGTCTCCCATGACCTCACACAAACACGTCTCCCATGACATCACACAAACACGTCTCCCATGACATCACACACCATCTCCCATGACATCACACACGTCTCCCATGACATCACACACCGTCTCCCATGACATCACACAAACACATCTCCCATGACATCACACACGTCTCCCATGACATCACACACGTCTCCCATGACATCACACACATCGTCTCCCATGACATCACACACATCGTCTCCCATGACATCACACACGTCTCCCATGACCTCACACACACCATCTCCCATGAAATCACACACGTCTCCCATGACATCACACACGACATCAAATTCCGTCTCCCATTACATCACATTCCGTCTCCCATGACATCACACACACCGTCTCCCATTACATCACACACGTCTCCCATGACATCACACACGTCTCCCATGACCTCACACACACGTCTCCAATGACATCACACAAACACATCTCCCATGACATCACACACGTCTCCCATGACATCACACAAACACATCTCCCATGACATCACACACGTCTCCCATGACATCACACACACGTCTCCCATGACCTCACACACACGTCTCCCATGACCTCACACACGTCTCCCATGACCTCACACACACGTCTCCCATGACCTCACACACACGTCTCCCATGACCTCACACACACACGTCTCCCATGACATCACACACGTCTCCCATAACATCACACACCGTCTCCCATGACATCACACACGTCTCCCATGACATCACACACACGTCTCCCATGACATCACACACACGTCTCCCATGACATCACAAACACGTCTCCCATGACATCACACACACGTCTCCCATGACATCACACACGTCTCCCATGACATCACACACACGTCTCCCTTGACATCACACACGTCTCCCATGACATCACACACGTCTCCCATGACATCACACACACGTCTCCCATGACATCACACACCGTCTCCCATGACATCACACACCGTCTCCCATGACATCACACACGTCTCCCATGACATCACACACGTCTCCCATGACATCATACACACGTCTCCCATGACATCACACACACGTCTCCCATGACATCACACACACGTCTCCCATGACATCACACACACGTCTCCCATGACATCACACACGTCTCCCATGACATCACACACACGTCTCCCATGACATCACACACGTCTCCCATGACATCACACACACGTCTCACATGACATCACACACACGTCTCACATGACATCACACACGTCTCCCATGACATCACACACCGTCTCCCATGACATCACACACCGTCTCCCATGACATCACACACCGTCTCCCATGACATCACACACCGTCTCCCATGACATCACACACCGTCTCCCATGACATCACACACCGTCTCCCATGACATCACACACCGTCGCCCATGACATCACACACGTCGCCCATGACATCACACACGTCGCCCATGACCTCACACACCGTCTCCCATGACATCACACACATCACCCATGACATCACACACGTTGCCCATGATACAGTAAAACCAACAGAAACTGCAGTGACAAATCCTGTGGATTCATTCAAGGGCACTGCTCTACTTTATGGACGTCTCAGATCTGCATAGTCGACCTCAGCATAATGCTGATTTAAGTAGCTATGAAAAACATCCGTTCTGTGTTTAAATACTCGCCTACTCAAGATGATACCAACCCATTTACCTGATGTGAATTTAAAATGACAAAACATTGGGCTCACACAGAAAAATATTCATTTTAACAAACTCTTCAGTATTTCCACTACTGTACCTGGTATCACACTGGTGGCTGAGAGAAGAGAATACTGCCAGGTCTGTAGTGTAGCTAATGCCTGGTCAAACACTGCCCTCTAGTGGACATATGGAAACATTCTCGTCTACCAGCTGTTTAACATAACAACATTACTCTCCTGTACATATCATAT
The DNA here is from genome assembly GCF_018296145.1 of Oncorhynchus tshawytscha. Taxonomy (NCBI): domain Eukaryota; kingdom Metazoa; phylum Chordata; class Actinopteri; order Salmoniformes; family Salmonidae; genus Oncorhynchus; species Oncorhynchus tshawytscha. Next base: position 55,400,708 of record NC_056439.1, on the reverse strand, counting down.
GATTAGTTAATTAACCGGTTGTGGTTAAACAAGGAAACTGGGAGGTACAGTACCAGTCAGAAGTTTGGACACCTACTCATTCCAGTTTTTTTTTTAGTTTGACTAACATAGAGAGGGAACAGCCATCACTTACATAGAGACATAGAGAGGGATCAGCCATCACTAACATAGAGATGGATCAGCCATCACTAACATAGAGATGGATCAGCCATCACTAACATAGAGATGGAACAGCAATCACTAACATAGAGAGGGAACAGCCATCACTAACATAGAGAGGGAACAGCCATCACTAACATAGAGAGGGAACAGCCATCACTAACATAGAGAGGGAACAGCCATCACTAACATAGAGAGGGAACAGCCATCACTAACATAGAGACATAGAGAGGGAACAGCCATCACTAACATAGAGACATAGAGAGGGAACAGCCATCAATAACATAGAGACATAGAGAGGGAACAGCCATCAATAACATAGAGACATAGAGAGGGAACAGCCATCAATAACATAGAGAGGGAACAGCCATCACTAACATAGAGAGGGAACAGCCATCACTAACATAGAGAGGGAACAGCCATCACTAACATAGAGAGGGAACAGCCATCACTAACATAGAGAGGGAACAGCCATCACTAACATAGAGAGGGAACAGCCATCAATAACATAGAGAGGGAACAGCCATCACTAACATAGAGAGGGAACAGCCATCAATAACATAGAGAGGGAACAGGCATCAATGACATAGAGAGGGAACAGCCATCAATAACATAGAGAGGGAACAGCCATCACTAACATAGAGAGGGAACAGCCATCACTAACATAGAGAGGGAACAGCCATCAATAACATAGAGAGGGAACAGGCATCAATGACATAGAGAGGCTCCTGCAAACATACTGACTCAAATCTCTGGCCACTTTAATAAAGGGATCACAAGCCACTTTAAACAATGCCACTTTATATAATGTTTACATACCCTACATTACTCATCTCATATGTATATACTGTACTCTATACCATCTACTGCATCTTGCCCATGCCGTTCGGCCATCACTCATCCATATATTTATATGTACATATTCTCATTCATTCCTTTACACTTGTAGTTGGTAGTTGTTGTGAATTTGTTAGATTACTTGTTAGATATTACTGCATTGTCAGAAGTAGAAGCACAAGCATTTCGCTTCACTCGCATAAACATCTGCTAACCATGTGACCAATGACATTTGATTTGATTTGAAAACGTGCCGTAATACAGTGTGACTCACTACAGTAAATACTACAGTAACTAGCAAAATAACAAATGGAACACAAAAGTACTCAATCAACATGGTGGAGATAAAACACAGCAAACAGAGGACATAGAAGGCACAGTATGTGGGTATGTGTGGACTAGAGGTCGACCGATTAATCGGAAAGGCCGATTAATTAGGGCAGATTACAAGTTTTCATACAGTGCCTTGCAAAAGTATTCGGCCCCCTTGAACTTTGCGACCTTTTGCCACATTTCAGGCTTCAAACATAAAGATATAAAACTGTATTTTTTTGTGAAGAATCAACAACAAGTGGGACACAATCATGAAGTGGAACGACATTTATTGGATATTTCAAACTTTTTTAACAAATCAAAAACTGAACAATTGGGCGTGCAAAATTATTCAGCCCCTTTACTTTCAGTGCAGCAAACTCTCTCCAGAAGTTCAGTGAGGATCTCTGAATGATCCAATGTTGACCTAAATGACTAATAATAATTATCACAATAATTATCACAATTATCAATAATTATTACTAATAATAATCACTAGTTATAACTACACAGGGTTGATGATATTACTAGTTTTTCTAGCATGTCCTGCGTTGCATATAATCGATGCAACGCTGGGGGATGATTTAACAAAAGCGCATTTGCGAAAAAAGCACAATCGTTGGACGACTGTACCTAACCATAAACACCAATGCCTTTCTTAAAATCAATACACAGAAGTATATATTTTTAAACCTGCATATTTAGCTAAAATAAATCCAGGTTGGCAGACAATATTAACCAGGTGAATGTGTCATTTCTCTTGCGTTCATTACACGCAGAGTCAGGGTATATGCAACAGTTTGGGCAGCCTGCCTCATTGCGAAACTAATTTGCCCGAATTTTACGTAATTATGACATAACATTGAAGGTTGTGCAATATAACAAGAATATTTAGACTGATGGATGCCACCAGTTAGATAAAATACCGAACGGTTCCGTATTGCACTGAAATAATAAACGTTTTGTTTTCGAAATGATAGTTTCCAGATTCGATCATATTAATGACCAAAGGCTCGTATTTCTGTGTGTTATTATGTTATATTTAAGTCTGATTTGATAGAGCAGTCTGACTGAGCAGCAGCAGGCCCGTAATCATTCATTCAAACAGCACTTTCGTCAGCAGCTCTTCGCAAGCACAGCGCTGTTTATGACTTCAAGCCTATCAGCCTAATGGCTGGTGTAACCAATGTGAAAGGGCTAGCTAGTTAGCTGGGTGTGCGCTAAATCAAATCAAATCAAATCAAATTTTATTTGTCACATACACATGGTTAGCAGATGTTAATGCGAGTGTAGCGAAATGCTTGTGCTTCTAGTTCCGACAATGCAGTAATAACGAACAAGTAATCTAACTAACAATTCCAAAAAAACTACTGTCTTATACACAGTGTAAGGGGATAAAGAATATGTACATAAGGATATATGAATGAGTGATGGTACAGAGCAGCATAGGCAAGATACAGTAGATGATATCGAGTACAGTATATACATATGAGATAAGTATGTAAACAAAGTGGCATAGTTAAAGTGGCTAGTGATACATGTATTACATAAGGATGCAGTCGATGATATAGAGTACAGTATCAACGTATGCATATGAGATGAACAATGTAGGGTAAGTAACATTATATAAGGTAGCATTGTTTAAAGTGGCTAGTGATATATTTACATCATTTCCCATCAATTCCCATGATTAAAGTGGCTGGAGTAGAGTCAGTGTCATTGACAGTGTGTTGGCAGTAGCCACTCAATGTTAGTGGTGGCTGTTTAACAGTCTGATGGCCTTGAGATAGAAGCTGTTTTTCAGTCTCTCGGTCCCAGCTTTGATGCACCTGTACTGACCTCGCCTTCTGGATGACAGCGGGGTGAACAGGCAGTGGCTCGGGTGGTTGATGTCCTTGATGATCTTTATGGCCTTCCTGTAGCATCGGGTGGTGTAGGTGTCCTGGAGGGCAGGTAGTTTGCCCCCGGTGATGCGTTGTGCAGACCTCACTACCCTCTGGAGAGCTTTACGGTTGAGGGCGGTGCAGTTGCCATACCAGGCGGTGATACAGCCCGCCAGGATGCTCTCGATTGTGCATCTGTAGAAGTTTGTGAGTGCTTTTGGTGACAAGCCGAATTTCTTCAGCCTCCTGAGGTTGAAGAGGCGCTGCTGCGCCTTCCTCACGATGCTGTCTGTGTGAGTGGACCAATTCAGTTTGTCTGTGATGTGTATGCCGAGGAACTTAAAACTTGCTACCCTCTCCACTACTGTTCCATAGATGTGGATGGGGGGGTGTTCCCTCTGCTGTTTCCTGAAGTCCACAATCATCTCCTTAGTTTTGTTGACGTTGAGTGTGAGGTTATTTTCCTGACACCACACTCCGAGGGCCCTCACCTCCTCCCTGTAGGCCGTCTCGTCGTTATTGGTAATCAAGCCTACCACTGTTGTGTCGTCCGCAAACTTGATGATTGAGTTGGAGGCGTGCATGGCCACGCAGTCGTGGGTGAACAGGGAGTACAGGAGAGGGCTCAGAACGCACCCTTGTGGGGCCCCAGTGTTGAGGATCAGCGGGGAGGAGATGTTGTTGCCTACCCTCACCACCTGGGGCGGCCCGTCAGGAAGTCCTGTACCCAGTTGCACAGGGCGGGGTCGAGACCCAGGGTCTCGAGCTTGATGACGAGCTTGGAGGGTACTATGGTGTTGAATGCCGAGCTGTAGTCGATGAACAGCATTCTCACATAGGTATTCCTCTTGTCCAGATGGGTTAGGGCAGTGTGCAGTGTGGTTGAGATTGCATCGTCTGTGGACCTATTTGGGCGGTAAGCAAATTGGAGTGGGTCAAGGGTGTCAGGTAGGGTGGAGGTGATATGGTCCGCTAACGCTAATAGCGTTTCAAACGTCACTCGCTCTGAGACTTGGAGTAGTTATTAACGCAGCTTCGAGGGTGGCTGTTGTCGATGTGTTCCTGGTTCGAGCCCAGGTAGGGGCGAGGAGGGGGACGGAAGCTATACTGTTACACTGGCAATACTATAGTGCCTATAAAAACATCCAATAGTCAAAGGTTATTGAAATACAAATGGTATAAAGAGAATTAGTCCTATAAATACTATATTAACTACAACCTAAAGCCTCTCACCTTGGAATATTGAAGACTCATGTTAAAAGGAACCACCAACTTTCATATGTTTCTCATGTTCTGAGCAAGGAGCTTTTTTACATGGCACATATTGCACTTTTACTTCTCCAACACTTTGTTTTTGCATTATTTAAACCAAATTGAACATGTTTCATTATTTATTTGAGGCTAAATAGATTTTTATTGAGTATTATATTAAGTTAAAATAAGTGTTCATTTAGTATTGTTGTAATTGTCATTATTACCAATAAAAATATTGTAAAAATCGTCCGATTAATCGGTATCAGCCTTTTTGGTCCTCCAATAATCGGTATTGGTGTTGAAAAATCATATTCGGTCGACCTCTGGTCTGGGCGTATTGTGATGGAAGGTGTGGTGTGTGTTTATGGTGTTTGGTAAAGTGTGGTGTTGAGTGAGTGAGAAAGGAAATGGTTGCATATCCCAGAACCAATATGTGTCTGTGAGCAGGGGTTTTGAGAGAGAGTTTTTTACATTTTGTGCAGATATGGCATATACATTTTAAAATAAATTATACATGCAGTTGATTTGTTTTCCTATCATATTGGAACGGTCCCCAACCCTAGACACCCGCCTGAACAACCCATACACTAAAGATAAGCCTGTTTCATGGGCTGTAAGCTGCCTATACGCAGCCGAAACAGGAAGATGAATGTGGTCAGAGACCTAGAGCAGCACCGCCCCCTCTAGATTCTGCCTGGCAGGGTTGGTCCTGCAAAGCCTCCTGATGAGTGAGCATAATATACAAGGAAATTCTCAAAGCTGCTAATGAGAACCTTGACGACCTTGTACCTAGCCGGTGGGGATTCCGGTGGGGTGCCCCCACCCAGGCAGTGGCAGTGCTGGCAACACTAGCTGCAGTAACCCATGGGGAGGGAGGGGGGGCCACCCAGACAGTGGCAGTGCTGGCAACACTAGCTGCAGTAACCCATGGAGAGGGGAGGGGGCCCCCACCCAGGCAGTGGCAGTGCTGGCAATACTAGCTGCAATAACCCATGGGGAGGGGGGGGCGCCACCCCCAGGCAGTGGCAGTGCTGGCAACACTAGCTGCAGTAACCCATGGGGAGGGGGGTCACACTCAGACATTCAGAGAGGTGGTATATTATTGTGGCCCTGGTGGCACAAAATCATCAAAGGTCTGATTGCACAGAGATGCTTGGGGAAATGGTCACAAGGGGGAACCAGCGTGTGGGTGTTTCAGGGAAAGGATCTGATCTCCATCACCTAGGACTTGACAATGGTTAATCAAATCTCACATTTTTGCTCAATCTTTCATGCTTTCTCAAACAGCTGTAACTGTATATGCATTCATAAATCAGGTCCTTTCTTGAGTTGGGCTCTGGGATGTAACAACCGTTGAACATCTGAGCTTATGGTTGATTGTGGGAGAAATGGGTGGGTTGAGTGAGTGACTGAGTGAGTGAGTGAGTGAGTGAGTGTCCCACACACATTATGTTATGTTAGGGACAACATAGGAGGAATCACAATAATTGTTTGCTAAAATAATAATTGCTTGACAAAAATGTAATGCAATGGCAATCCTGGTTATAGGTAACAATCCTGGTTATAGATAACAATCCTGGTTATAGCTAACAATCCTGGTTATGGGTAACAATCCTGGTTAGAGGTAACAATCCTGGATAGAGGTAACAATCCTGGATAGAGGTAACAATCCTGGTCATAGATAACAATCCTGGTTATAGCTAACAATCCTGGTTATGGGTAACAATCCTGGTTAGAGGTAACAATCCTGGATAGAGGTAACAATCCTGGTTATAGATAACAATCCTGGTTATAGGTAACAATCCTGGATAAAGGTAATAATCCTGGTTATAGATAACAATCCTGGTTCTAGGTAACAATCCTGGTTAAAGGTAACAATCCTGGTTAAAGGTAACAATCCTGGTTATAGGTAACAATCCTGGTTATGGATAACAATCCTGGTTATAGATAACAATCCTGGTTATAGGTAACAATCCTGGTTGTAGGTAACAATCCTGGATATAGGTAACAATCCTGGTTATAGGTAACAATCCTGGTTATAGGTAACAATCCTGGTTATGGATAACAATCCTGGTTATAGATAACAATCCTGGTTATAGGTAACAATCCTGGTTATAGGTAACAATCCTGGATAAAGGTAATAATCCTGGTTATAGATAACAATCCTGGTTCTAGGTAACAATCCTGGTTAAAGGTAACAATCCTGGATAGAGGTAACAATCCTGGTTATAGATAACAATCCTGGTTATAGGTAACAATCCTGGTTATAGCTATCAATCCTGGTTATAGATAACAATCCTGGTTATAGATAACAATCCTGGTTATAGATAACAATCCTGGTTATAGATAACAATCCTGGCTATAGATAACAATCCTGGTTAAAGGAAACAATCCTGGTCATAGATAACAATTCTGGTTATAGCTATCAATCCTGGTTATGGGTAACAATCCTGGATAGAGGTAACAATCCTGGTTATAGATAACAATCCTGGTTGTAGGTAACAATCCTGGATATAGGTAACAATCCTGGTTATAGATAACAATCCTGGTTCTAGGTAACAATCCTGGTTAGAGGTAACAATCCTGGTTCTAGGTAACAATCCTGGTTGGAGGTAACAATCCTGGTTAGAGGTAACAATCCTGGTTAGAGGTAACACTCCTGGTTCTAGGTAGCAATCCTGGTTGGAGGTAACAATCCTGGTTAGAGGTAACAATCCTGGTTCTAGGTAACAATCCTGGTTATAGGTAACAATCCTGGTTCTAGGTAACAATCCTGGTTAGAGGTAACAATCCTGGTTCTAGGTAACAATCCTGGTTGGAGGTAACAATCCTGGTTAGAGGTAACAATCCTGGTTAGAGGTAACACTCCTGGTTATAGATAACAATCCTGGTTCTTGGTAACAATCCTGGTTATAGATAACAATCCTGGTTATAGGTAACAATCCTGGATAGAGGTAACAATCCTGGTTATAGGTAACAATCCTGGATAGAGGTAACAATCCTGGTTATAGATAACAATCCTGGTTGTAGGTAACAATCCTGGATATAGGTAACAATCCTGGTTATAGGTAACAATCCTGGTTATAGGTAACAATCCTGGTTATAGGTAACAATCCTGGTTATAGGTAACAATCCTGGTTATAGGTAATAATCCTGGTTAGAGGTAACAATCCAATCAAATCAAATTGTATTTGTCACATACACATGGTTAGTAGATGTTAATGCGAGTGTAGCGAAATGCTTGTGCTTCTAGTTCCGACAATGCAGTAATAACCAACAAGTAATCTAACTAACAATTCCAAAACTACTGTCTTATACACAGTGTAAGGGGATAAAGAATATGTACATAAGGATATATGAATGAGTGATGGTACAGAGCAGCATAGGCAAGATACAGTAGCTGATATCGAGTACAGTATATACATATGAGATGAGTATGTAAACAAAGTGGCATAGTTAAAGTGGCTAGTGATACATGTATTACATAAGGATGCAGTCAATGATATAGAGTACAGTATATACGTATGCATATGAGATGAATAATGTAGGGTAAGTAACATTATATAAGGTAGCATTGTTTATATATTTACATCATTTCCCATCAATTCCCATTATTAAAGTGGCTGGAGTTGAGTCAGTGTCAGTGTCAGTGTGTTGGCAGCAGCCACTCAATGTTAGTGGTGGCTGTTTAACAGTCTGATGGCCTTGAGATAGAAGCTGTTTTTCAGTCTCTCGGTCCCAGCTTTGATGCACCTGTACTGACCTCGCCTTCTGGATGATAGCGGGGTGAACAGGCAGTGGCTCGGGTGGTTGATGTCCTTGATGATCTTTATGGCCTTCCTGTAACATCGGGTGGTGTAGGTGTCCTGGAGGGCAGGTAGTTTGCCCCCGGTGATGCGTTGTGCAGACCTCACTACCCTCTGGAGAGCCTTACGGTTGAGGGCGGAGCAGTTGCCGTACCAGGCGGTGATACAGCCCGCCAGGATGCTCTCGATTGTGCATCTGTAGAAGTTTGTGAGTGCTTTTGGTGACAAGCCAAATTTCTTCAGCCTCCTGAGGTTGAAAAGGCGCTGCTGCGCCTTCTTCACGATGCTGTCTGTGTGAGTGGACCAATTAAGTTTGTCTGTGGTGTGTATGCCGAGGAACTTAAAACTTGCTACCCTCTCCACTACTGTTCCATCGATGTGGATAGGGGGGTGTTCCCTCTGCTGTTTCCTGAAGTCCACAATCATCTCCTTAGTTTTGTTGACGTTGAGTGTGAGGTTATTTTCCTGACACCACACTCCGAGGGCCCTCACCTCCTCCCTGTAGGCCGTCCTGGTTATAGGTAACAATCCTGGTTATAGGTAACAATCCTGGTTATAGGTAACAATCCTGGTTAGAGGTAACAATCCTGGTTATAGGTAACAATCCTGGATAGAGGTAACAATCCTGGTTATAGGTAACAATCCTGGTTATAGATAACAATCCTGGTTATAGATAACAATCCTGGTTATGGGTAACAATCCTGGTTATGGGTAACAATCCTGGATAGAGGTAACAATCCTGGTTATAGATAACAATCCTGGTTATAGATAACAATCCTGGTTATGGGTAACAATCCTGGTTATGGGTAACAATCCTGGTTATGGGTAACAATCCTGGTTATGGGTAACAATCCTGGTTAGAGGTAACAATCCTGGTTAGAGGTAACAATCCTGGTTAGAGGTAACAATCCTGGTTATAGATAACAATCCTGGTTATGGGTAACAATCCTGGTTATGGGTAACAATCCTGGTTATAGAGAGACAGGGAGAGAGAGAGAGAGAGAGAGAGAGAGACAGAGAGAGAGAGAGAGAGAGAGAGACAGAGAGACAGAGAGACAGAGAGAGAGAGAGAGACAGAGAGACAGAGAGACAGAGAGAGAGACAGAGACAGGGAGAGACAGGGAGACAGAGAGACAGAGAAGAAGTGGAGCATATAGAATTGTATCTATCAGAGTTTTACTTTATTTTCCGGAAATGTTTTATGTCATAATCTGTATGTATTTAGTTGCCTATTCCCTACGCCCTATTCCCCCCTATGGGCCCTGGTCTAAAGTAGTGCCCTATTCCACCCTATGGGCCCTGGTCTAAAGTAGTGCCCTACCCCTATGGGCCCTGGTCTAAAGTAGTGCAGTACCCCTATGGGCCCTGGTCTAAAGTAGTGCAGTACCCCTATGGGCCCTGGTCTAAAGTAGTGCACTACCCCTATGCGCCCTGGTCTAAAGTAGTGCCCTATTCCCCCTATGGGCCCTGGTCTAAAGTAGTGCACTACCCCTATGGTCCCTGGTCTAAAGTAGTGCAGTACCCCTATGGGCCCTGGTCTAAAGTAGTGCACTACCCCTATGGGCCCTGGTCTAAAGTAGTGCAGTACCCCTATGGGCCCTGGTCTAAAGTAGTGCACTACCCCTATGGGCCCTGGTCTAAAGTAGTGCACTACCCCTATGGGCCCTGGTCTAAAGTAGTGCACTTCCCTGGTCTAAAGTAGTGCACAACCCCTTTGGTCCCTGGTCTAAAGTAGTGCTCTGGTACTTCCGGCGCCGACAGAGATGGCCGCCTCGCTTCGCGTTCCTAGGAAACTATGCAGTTTTTTGTTTTTTTCCGTGTTATTTCTTACACTAGTACCCCAGGTCATCTTAGGTTTCTTTACATACAGCCGAGAAGAACTACTGAATATAAGATCAGCGTCAACTCACCATCAGTACGACCAAGAATATGTTTTTCGCGATGCGGATCCTGTGTTCTGCCTTACAACCAGTGTAACCGAGTGGATCACATGCAGCGACCCAAAAAAACGACTCAGAAAAAGAGGGAACCGAAGCGGTCTTCTGGTCAGACTCCGGAGACGGGGAAACCGTGCACCACTCCCTAGCATTCTTCTTGCCAATGTCCAGTCTCTTGACAACAAGGTTGATGAAATCCGAGCAAGGGTAGCATTCCAGAGGGACATCAGAGACTGTAACGTTCTTTGCTTCACGGAAACATGGCTAACTGGAGAGACGCAATCCGAAGCGGTGCAGCCAGCGGGTTTCTCCACGCATCGCGCCGACAGAAACGAACATCTTTCTGGTAAGAAGAGGGGCGGGGGCGTATGCCTTATGGCCAACGTGACATGGTGTGATGAAAGAAACATACAGGAACTCAAATCCTTCTGTTCACCTGATTTAGAATTCCTCACAATCAAATGTAGACCGCATTATCTACCAAGAGAATTCTCTTCGATTATAATCACAGCCGTATATATCCCCCCCAAGCAGACACATCGATGGCTCTGAACGAACTTTATTTAACTCTCTGCAAACTGGAAACGATTTATCCGGAGGCTGCATTCATTGTAGCTGGGGATTTTAACAAGGCTAATCTGAAAACAAAACTCCCTAAATTTTATCAGCATATCGATTGCGCAACCAGGGGTGGAAAGACCCTGGATCATTGTTACTCTAACTTCCGCGACGCATATAAGGCCCTGCCCCGCCCCCTTTCGGAAAAGCTGACCACGACTCCATTTTGTTGATCCCTGCCTACAGACAGAAACTAAAACAAGAAGCTCCCACGCTGAGGTCTGTCCAACGCTGGTCCGACCAAGCTGACTCCACACTCCAAGACTGCTTCCATCACGTGGACTGGGAGATGTTTCGTATTGCGTCAGACAACAACATTGACGAATACGCTGATACGGTGTGCGAGTTCATTAGAACGTGCGTTGAAGATGTCGTTCCCATAGCAACGATTAAAACATTCCCTAACCAGAAACCGTGGATTGATGGCAGCATTCGTGTGAAACTGAAGGCACGAACCACTGCTTTTAATCAGGGCAAGGTGTCTGGTAACATGACTGAATACAAACAGTGCAGCTATTCCCTCCGCAAGGCTATCAAACAAGCTAAGCGCCAGTACAGAGACAAAGTAGAATCTCAATTCAACGGCTCAGACACAAGAGGTATGTGGCAGGGTCTACAGTCAATCACGGACTACAGGAAGAAACCCAGCCCAGTCACGGACCAGGATGTCTTGCTCCCAGGCAGACTAAATAACTTTTTTGCCCGCTTTGAGGACAATACAGTGCCACTGACACGGCCTGCAACGGAAACATGCGGTCTCTCCTTCACTGCAGCCGAAGTGAGTAAGACATTTAAACGTGTTAACCCTCGCAAGGCTGCAGGCCCAGACGGCATCCCCAGCCGCGCCCTCAGAGCATGCGCAGACCAGCTGGCCGGTGTGTTTACGGACATATTCAATCAATCCCTATACCAGTCTGCTGTTCCCACATGCTTCAAGAGGGCCACCATTGTTCCTGTTCCCAAGAAAGCTAAGGTAACTGAGCTAAACGACTACCGCCCCGTAGCACTCACATCCGTCATCATGAAGTGCTTTGAGAGACTAGTCAAGGACCATATCACCTCCACCCTACCTGACACCCTTGACCCACTCCAATTTGCTTACCGCCCAAATAGGTCCACAGACGATGCAATCTCAACCACACTGCACACTGCCCTAACCCATCTGGACAAGAGGAATACCTATGTGAGAATGCTGTTCATCGACTACAGCTCGGCATTCAACACCATAGTACCCTCCAAGCTCGTCATCAAGCTCGAGACCCTGGGTCTCGACCCCGCCCTGTGCAACTGGGTACTGGACTTCCTGAC
>NC_056439.1:55251094-55381094 GCF_018296145.1 Oncorhynchus tshawytscha | reverse complement strand
TTATATCTAGAGGAGGTATAGTGGTGGGTTTATATCTAGAGGAGGTATAGTGGTGGGTTTATATCTAGATGAGGTATAGTGGTGGGTTTATATCTAGATGAGGTATAGTGGTGGGTTTATATCTAGATGAGGTATAGTGGTGGGTTTATATCTAGAGCAGGTATAGTGGTGGGTTTAAATCTAGACGAGGCATAGTGGTGGGTTTATATCTAGAGGAGGTATAGTGGTGGGTTTATATCTAGAGGAGGTATAGTGGTGGGTTTATATCTAGAGGAGGTATAGTGGTGGGTTTATATCTAGAGGAGGTATAGTGTGTTTATATCTAGAGCAGGTATAGTGGTGGGTTTATATCTAGAGTAGGTATAGTGCTGGGTTTATATCTAGAGGAGGTATAGTGGTGGTATATCTAGAGGAGGTATAGTGGGTTTATATCTAGAGGAGGTATAGTGGTGGATAGTGGGTTTATATCTAGAGGTATAGTGGTGGGTTGATATCTAGAGGTGGTATAGTGGGTTTATATCTAGAGGTGGTATGGTGGGTTTATATGTAGAGGAGGTATAGTAGTGGGTTTATATCTAGAGGAGGTATAGTGGTGGGTTTATATCTAGAGGTGGTATGGTGGGTTGATATCTAGAGGAGGTATAGTGGGTTTATATCTAGAGGAGTTATAGTGGTGGGTTTATACCCAGAGGAGGTATAGTGGTGGTATCATGGGTTTATATCTAGAGGTATAGTGGGTTGATATCTAGAGGAGGCATAGTGGTGGTATCATGGGTTTATATCTAGAGGAGGTATAGTGGTGGGTTTATATCTAGAGGAGGTATAGTGGTGGTATATCCAGAGGAGGTATAGTGGGTTTTATATCCAGAGGAGGTATAGTGGTGGTATAGTGGGTTTATATCCAGAGGAGGTATAGTGGTGGGTTTATATCCAGAGGAGGTATAGTGGTGGGTTTATATCTAGAGGAGGTATAGTGGTGGTATATCTAGAGGAGGTATAGTGGGTTTATATCTAGAGGAGGTATAGTGGTGGTATAGTGGGTTTATATCTAGAGTAGGTATAGTGGTGGTATCGTGGGTTTATATCTAGAGGAGGTATAGTGGTGGTATCGTGGGTTTATATCTAGAGGTATAGTGGTGGGTTGATATCTAGAGGAGGTATAGTGGGTTTATATCTAGAGGTGGTATGGTGGGTTGATATCTAGAGGAGGTATAGTGGGTTTATATCTAGAGGTGGTATGGTGGGTTGATATCTAGAGGAGGTATAGTGGGTTTATTTCTAGAGGTGGTATGGTGGGTTTATATCTAGAGGAAGTATAGTGGTGGGTTTATATCTAGAGGAGGTATAGTGGTGGGTTTATATCTAGAGGAGGTATAGTGTGTTTATATCTAGAGCAGGTATAGTGGTGGGTTTATATCTAGAGTAGGTATAGTGGTGGGTTTATATCTAGAGGAGGTATAGTGGTGGTATATCTAGAGGAGGTATAGTGGGTTTATATCTAGAGGAGGTATAGTGGTGGGATAGTGGGTTTATATCTAGAGGTATAGTGGTGGGTTGATATCTAGAGGTGGTATAGTGGGTTTATATCTAGAGGTGGTATGGTGGGTTTATATGTAGAGGAGGTATAGTGGTGGGTTTATATCTAGAGGAGGTATAGTGGTGGGTTTATATCTAGAGGTGGTATGGTGGGTTTATATCTAGAGGAGGTATAGTGGTGGGTTTATATCTAGAGGAGGTATAGTGGGTTTATATCTAGAGGAGGTACAGTGGGTTTATATCTAGAGGAAGTATAGTGGTGGGTTGATATCTAGAGGAGGTATATTGGTGGTGGGTTGATATCTAGAGGAGGTATAGTGGTGGGTTTATATCTAGAGGAGGTATAGTGGTGGTATAGTGGGTTTATATCTAGAGGAGGTATAGTGGTGGTATATCTAGAGGAGGTATAGTGGTGGTATATCTAGAGGAGGTATAGTGGGTTTATATCTAGAGGAGGTATAGTGGTGGTATGGTGGGTTTATATCTAGAGGAGGTATAGTGGGTTTATATCTAGAGGAGGTATAGTGGTGGTATAGTGGGTTTATATCTAGAGGAGGTATAGTGGTGGTATCGTGGGTTTATATCTAGAGGAGGTATAGTGGTGGTATCGTGGGTTTATATCTAGAGGTATAGTGGTGGGTTTATATCTAGAGGAGGTATAGTGGTGGTATAGTGGGTTTATATCTAGAGGAGGTATAGTGGGTTTATATCTAGAGGAGGTATAGTGGGTTTATATCTAGAGGAGGTATAGTGGTGGTATGGTGGGTTTATATCTAGAGAAGGTATAGTGGTGGTATGGTGGGTTTATATTGAGAGAAGGTATAGTGGTGGGTTTATATCTAGAGGAGGTATAGAGGTGGTATCGTGGGTTTATATCTAGTGGTGGTATAGTTGATTTATATCTAGAGGAGGTATAGTGGGTTTATATCTAGAGGAGGTATAGTGGTGGGTTTATATCTAGAGGAGGTATAGTGGTGGTATGGTGGGTTTATATCTAGAGGTATAGTGGTGGGTTGATATCTAGAGGAGGTATAGTGGTGGTATAGTGGGTTTATATCTAGAGGAGGTATAGTAGTGGGTTTATATCTAGAGGAGGTATAGTGGTGGGTTTATATCTAGAGGAGGTATAGTGGTGGGTTTATATCTAGATGAGGTATAGTGGTGGTTTATATCTAGATGAGGTATAGTGGTGGGTTTATATCTAGATGAGGTATAGTGGTGGGTTTATATCTAGAGCAGATATAGTGGTGGGTTTAAATCTAGACGAGGTATAGTGGTGGGTTTATATCTAGAGGAGGTATAGTGGTGGGTTTATATCTAGAGGAGGTATAGTGGTGGGTTTATATCTAGAGGAGGTATAGTGGTGGGTTTATATCTAGAGGAGGTATAGTGTGTTTATATCTAGAGCAGGTATAGTGGTGGGTTTATATCTAGAGTAGGTATAGTGGTGGGTTTATATCTAGAGGAGGTATAGTGGTGGTATATCTAGAGGAGGTATAGTGGGTTTATATCTAGAGGAGGTATAGTGGTGGGATAGTGGGTTTATATCTAGAGGTATAGTGGTGGGTTGATATCTAGAGGTGGTATAGTGGGTTTATATCTAGAGGTGGTATGGTGGGTTTATATGTAGAGGAGGTATAGTGGTGGGTTTATATCTAGAGGAGGTATAGTGGTGGGTTTATATCTAGAGGTGGTATGGTGGGTTTATATCTAGAGGAGGTATAGTGGTGGGTTTATATCTAGAGGAGGTATAGTGGGTTTATATCTAGAGGAGGTACAGTGGGTTTATATCTAGAGGAAGTATAGTGGTGGGTTGATATCTAGAGGAGGTATATTGGTGGTGGGTTGATATCTAGAGGAGGTATAGTGGTGGGTTTATATCTAGAGGAGGTATAGTGGTGGTATAGTGGGTTTATATCTAGAGGAGGTATAGTGGTGGTATATCTAGAGGAGGTATAGTGGTGGTATATCTAGAGGAGGTATAGTGGTTTATATCTAGAGGAGGTATAGTGGGTTTATATCTAGAGGAGGTATAGTGGTGGGTTTATATCTAGAGGAGGTATAGTGGTGGGTTTATATCTAGAGGAGGTATAGTGGGTTTATATCTAGAGGAGGTATAGTGGTGGTATAGTGGGTTTATATCTAGAGGAGGTATAGTGGTGGTATCGTGGGTTTATATCTAGAGGAGGTATAGTGGTGGTATCGTGGGTTTATATCTAGAGGTATAGTGGTGGGTTTATATCTAGAGGAGGTATAGTGGTGGTATAGTGGGTTTATATCTAGAGGAGGTATAGTGGGTTTATATCTAGAGAAGGTATAGTGGTGGTATGGTGGGTTTATATCGAGAGAAGGTATAGTGGTGGGTTTATATCTAGAGGAGGTATAGTGGTGGGTTTATATCTAGAGGAGGTATAGAGGTGGTATCGTGGGTTTATATCTAGTGGTGGTATAGTTGATTTATATCTAGAGGAGGTATAGTGGGTTTATATCTAGAGGAGGTATAGTGGTGGGTTTATATCTAGAGGAGGTATAGTGGTGGTATGGTGGGTTTATATCTAGAGGTATAGTGGTGGGTTGATATCTAGAGGAGGTATAGTGGTGGTATAGTGGGTTTATATCTAGAGGAGGTATAGTAGTGGGTTTATATCTAGAGGAGGTATAGTGGTGGGTTTATATCTAGAGGAGGTATAGTGGTGGGTTTATATCTAGATGAGGTATAGTGGTGGGTTTATATCTAGATGAGGTATAGTGGTGGGTTTATATCTAGATGAGGTATAGTGGTGGGTTTATATCTAGAGCAGGTATAGTGGTGGGTTTAAATCTAGACGAGGTATAGTGGTGGGTTTATATCTAGAGGAGGTATAGTGGTGGGTTTATATCTAGAGGAGGTATAGTGGTGGGTTTATATCTAGAGGAGGTATAGTGGTGGGTTTATATCTAGAGGAGGTATAGTGGTGGTATATCTAGAGGAGGTATAGTGGTGGTATAGTGGTTTATATCTAGAGGAGGTATAGTGGTGGGTTTATATCTAGAGGAGGTATAGTGGTGGTATAGTGGGTTTTATATCTAGAGGAGGTATAGTGGTGGGTTTATATCTAGAGGAGGTATATTGGGTTTATATCTAGAGGAGGTATAGTGGGTTTATATCTAGAGGAGGTATAGTGGTGGTATAGTGGGTTTATATCTAGAGGAGGTATAGTGGTGGTATAGTGGGTTTATATCTAGAGGAGGTATAGTGGTGGGTTTATATCTAGAGGAGGTATAGTGGGTTTATATCTAGAGGAGGTATAGTGGTGGGTTTATATCTAGAGGAGGTATAGTGGGTTTATATCTAGAGGAGGTATAGTGGTGGTATCGTGGGTTTATATCTAGAGGAGGTATAGTGGGTTTATATCTAGAGGTGGTATGGTGGGGGCTGATATCTAGAGGAGGTATAGTGGGTTTATATCTAGAGGTGGTATGGTGGGTTGATATCTAGAGGAGGTATAGTGGGTTTATTTCTAGAGGTGGTATGGTGGGTTTATATCTAGAGGAGGTATAGTGGTGGTATATCTAGAGGAGGTATAGTGGTGGGTTTATATCTAGAGGAGGTATAGTGGTGGTATATCTAGAGGAGGTATAGTGGGTTTATATCTAGAGGAGGTATAGAGGTGGGTTTATATCTAGAGGAGGTATAGTGGGTTTATATCTAGAGGAGGTATAGTGGTGGTATAGTGGGTTTATATCTAGAGGAGGTATAGTGGTGGTATCGTGGGTTTATATCTAGAGGAGGTATAGTGGTGGTATCGTGGGTTTATATCTAGAGGTATAGTGGTGGGTTTATATCTAGAGGAGGTATAGTGTGGTATAGTGGGTTTATATCTAGAGAAGGTATAGTGGGTTTATATCGAGAGAAGGTATAGTGGTGGGTTTATATCTAGAGGAGGTATAGTGGTGGGTTTATATCTAGAGGAGGTATAGAGGTGGTATCGTGGGTTTATATTGAGAGAAGGTATAGTGGTGGGTTTATATCTAGAGGAGGTATAGAGGTGGTATCGTGGGTTTATATCTAGTGGTGGTATAGTTGATTTATATCTAGAGGAGGTATAGTGGGTTTATATCTAGAGGAGGTATAGTGGTGGGTTTATATCTAGAGGAGGTATAGTGGTGGTATGGTGGGTTTATATCTAGAGGTATAGTGGTGGGTTGATATCTAGAGGAGGTATAGTGGTGGTATAGTGGGTTTATATCTAGAGGAGGTATAGTAGTGGGTTTATATCTAGAGGAGGTATAGTGGTGGGTTTATATCTAGAGGAGGTATAGTGGTGGGTTTATATCTAGATGAGGTATAGTGGTGGGTTTATATCTAGATGAGGTATAGTGGTGGGTTTATATCTAGATGAGGTATAGTGGTGGGTTTATATCTAGATGAGGTATAGTGGTGGGTTTATATCTAGAGCAGGTATAGTGGTGGGTTTATATCTAGAGGAGGTATAGTGGTGGTATCGTGGGTTTATATCTAGAGGAGGTATAGTGGTGGGTTTATATCTAGAGGAGGTATAGTGGTGGGTTTATATCTAGAGGTATAGTGGTGGGTTTATATCTAGAGGAGGTATAGTGGTGGTTTGATATCTAGAGGAGGTATAGTGGTGGTATAGTGGGTTTATATCTAGAGGAGGTATAGTGGTGGGTTTATATCTAGAGGAGGTATAGTGGTGGTATGGTGGGTTTATATCTAGAGGAGGTATATTGGTGGGTTTATATCTAGAGGAGGTATAGTGGGTTGATATCTAGAGGAGGTATAGTAGTGGGTTTATATCTAGAGGAGGTATAGTGGTGGTATAGTGGGTTTATATCTAGAGGAGGTATAGGTATGGTGGTATAGTGGGTTTATATCTAGAGGAGGTATAGTGGTGGGTTTATATCTAGAGGAGGTATAGTGGGTTTATATCTAGAGGAGGTATAGTGGTGGTATAGTGGGTTTATATCTAGAGTAGGTATAGTGGTGGTATCGTGGGTTTATATCTAGAGGAGGTATAGTGGGTTTATATCTAGAGGTGGTATGGTGGGTTGATATCTAGAGGAGGTATAGTGGGTTTATATCTAGAGGTGGTATGGTGGGTTGATATCTAGAGGAGGTATAGTGGGTTTATTTCTAGAGGTGGTATGGTGGGTTTATATCTAGAGGAGGTATAGTGGTGGGTTTATATCTAGAGGAGGTATAGTGGTGGGTTTATATCTAGAGGAGGTATAGTGGTGGGTTTTTATATCTAGAGGAGGTATAGTGGTGGTATATCTAGAGGAGGTATAGTGGGTTTATATCTAGAGGAGGTATAGTGGTGGGATAGTGGGTTTATATCTAGAGGAGGTATAGTGGTGGTATCGTGGGTTTATATCTAGAGGTATAGTGGTGGGTTGATATCTAGAGGAGGTATAGTGGGTTTATATTTAGAGGTGGTATGGTGGGTTTATATGTAGAGGAGGTATAGTGGTGGGTTTATATCTAGAGGAGGTATAGTGGTGGGTTTATATCTAGAGGAGGTACAGTGGGTTTATATCTAGAGGAGGTATAGTGGTGGGTTTATATCTAGAGGAAGTATAGTGGTGGGTTGATATCTAGAGGAGGTATATTGGTGGTGGGTTGATATCTAGAGGAGGTATAGTGGTGGGTTTATATCTAGAGGAGGTATAGTGGTGCGTTTATATCTAGAGGAGGTATAGTGGTGGTATATCTAGAGGAGGTATAGTGGTGGTATATCTAGAGGAGGTATAGTGGGTTTATATCTAGAGGAGGTATAGTGGTGGTATAGTGGGTTTATATCTAGAGGAGGTATAGTGGTGGTATCGTGGGTTTATATCTAGAGGAGGTATAGTGGTGGTATCGTGGGTTTATATCTAGAGGTATAGTGGTGGGTTGATATCTAGAGGAGGTATAGTGGGTTTATATCTAGAGGTGGTATAGTGGGTTTATATCTAGAGGAGGTATAGTGGTGGTATCATGGGTTTATATCTAGAGGTGGTATAGTGGGTTTATATCTAGAGGAGGTATATTGGTGGTGGGTTGATATCTAGAGGAGGTATAGTAGTGGGTTTATATCTAGAGGAGGTATAGTGGTGGGTTTATATCTAGAGGAGGTATAGTGGTGGGTTTATATCTAGATGAGGTATAGTGGTGGGTTTATATCTAGATGAGGTATAGTGGTGGGTTTATATCTAGATGAGGTATAGTGGTGGGTTTATATCTAGATGAGGTATAGTGGTGGGTTTATATCTAGAGCAGGTATAGTGGTGGGTTTAAATCTAGACGAGGTATAGTGGTGGTTTTATATCTAGAGGAGGTATAGTGGTGGGTTTATATCTAGAAGAGGTATAGTGGTGGGTTTATATCTAGAGGAGGTATAGTGGTGGGTTTATATCTAGAGGAGGTATAGTGGTGGTATATCTAGAGGAGGTATAGTGGGTTTATATCTAGAGGAGGTATAGTGGTGGTATAGTGGGTTTATATCTAGAGGAGGTATAGTGGTGGGTTTATATCTAGAGGAGGTATAGTGGTGGTATAGTGGGTTTATATCTAGAGGAGGTATAGTGGTGGGTTTATATCTAGAGGAGGTATATTGGGTTTATATCTAGAGGAGGTATAGTGGGTTTATATCTAGAGGAGGTATAGTGGTGGTATTTTTATATCTAGAGGAGGTATAGTTGGGTTTATATCTAGAGGAGGTATAGTGGGTTTATATCTAGAGGAGGTATAGTGGTGGTATAGTGGGTTTATATCTAGAGGAGGTATAGTGGTGGTATAGTGGGTTTATATCTAGAGGAGGTATAGTGGTGGGTTTATATCTAGAGGAGGTATAGTGGGTTTATATCTAGAGGAGGTATAGTGGTGGGTTTATATCTAGAGGAGGTATAGTGGGTTTATATCTAGAGGAGGTATAGTGGTGGTATCGTGGGTTTATATCTAGAGGAGGTATAGTGGGTTTATATCTAGAGGTGGTATGGTGGGTTGATATCTAGAGGAGGTATAGTGGGTTTTTATATCTAGAGGTGGTATGGTGGGTTGATATCTAGAGGAGGTATAGTGGGTTTATTTCTAGAGGTGGTATGGTGGGTTTATATCTAGAGGAGGTATAGTGGTGGGTTTATATCTAGAGGAGGTATAGTGGTGGGTTTATATCTAGAGGAGGTATAGTGGTGGGTTTATATCTAGAGGAGGTATAGTGGTGGTATAGTGGGTTTATATCTAGAGGAGGTATAGTGGTGGGTTTATATCTAGAGGAGGTATATTGGTGGTGGGTTGATATCTAGAAGAGTATAGTGGGTTTATATCTAGAGGAGGTATAGTGGGTTTATATCTAGAGGAGGTATAGTGGTGGTGGGTTGATATCTAGAGGAGGTATGGTGGGTTTATATCTATAGGAGGTATAGTGGGTTTATATCTAGAGGAAGTATAGTGGTGGGTTTAAATCTAGAGGAGGTATAGTGGGTTTATATCTAGAGGAGGTATAGTGGTGGGATAGTGGGTTTATATGTAGAGGAGGTATAGTGGTGGTATCGTGGGTTTATATCTAGAGGTATAGTGGTGGGTTTATATCTAGAGGAGGTATAGTGGTGGTATATCTAGAGGAGGTACAGTGGGTTGATATCTAGAGGAGGTATAGTGGTGGTGGGTTTATATCTAGAAGAGTATAGTGGGTTTATATCTAGAGGTGGTATGGTTTTATATCTCGAGGAGGTATAGTGGTGGGTTTATATCTAGAGGAGGTACAGTGGGTTTATATCTAGAGGAGGTACAGTGGGTTTATATCTAGAGGAAGTATAGTGGTGGGTTGATATCTAGAGGAGGTATATTGGTGGTGGGTTGATATCTAGAGGAGGTATATTGGTGGTGGGTTGATATCTAGAGGAGGTATAGTGGTGGGTTTATATCTAGAGGAGGTATAGTGGTGGTATATCTAGAGGAGGTATAGTGGTGGTATATCTAGAGGAGGTATAGTGGGTTTATATCTAGAGGAGGTATAGTGGTGGTATAGTGGGTTTATATCTAGAGGAGGTATAGTGGTGGTATCGTGGGTTTATATCTAGAGGAGGTATAGTGGTGGTATCGTGGGTTTATATCTAGAGGTATAGTGGTGGGTTGATATCTAGAGGAGGTATAGTGGGTTTATATCTAGAGGTGGTATAGTGGGTTTATATCTAGAGGAGGTATAGTGGTGGTATCATGGGTTTATATCTAGAGGGTGGTATAGTGGGTTTATATCTAGAGGAGTATATTGGTGGTGGGTTGATATCTAGAGGAGGTATAGTAGTGGGTTTATATCTAGAGGAGGTATAGTGGTGGGTTTATATCTAGAGGAGGTATAGTGGTGGGTTTATATCTAGATGAGGTATAGTGGTGGGTTTATATCTAGATGAGGTATAGTGGTGGGTTTATATCTAGATGAGGTATAGTGGTGGGTTTATATCTAGATGAGGTATAGTGGTGGGTTTATATCTAGAGCAGGTATAGTGGTGGGTTTAAATCTAGACGAGGTATAGTGGTGGTTTATATCTAGAGGAGGTATAGTGGTGGGTTTATATCTAGAAGAGGTATAGTGGTGGGTTTATATCTAGAGGAGGTATAGTGGTGGGTTTATATCTAGAGGAGGTATAGTGGTGGTATATCTAGAGGAGGTATAGTGGGTTTATATCTAGAGGAGGTATAGTGGTGGTATAGTGGGTTTATATCTAGAGGAGGTATAGTGGTGGGTTTATATCTAGAGGAGGTATAGTGGTGGTATAGTGGGTTTATATCTAGAGGAGGTATAGTGGTGGGTTTATATCTAGAGGAGGTATATTGGGTTTATATCTAGAGGAGGTATAGTGGGGGTATATCTAGAGGAGGTATAGTGGTGGTATAGTGGGTTTATATCTAGAGGAGGTATAGAGGTGGGTTTATATCTAGAGGAGGTATAGTGGGTTTATATCTAGAGGAGGTATAGTGGTGGTATAGTGGGTTTATATCTAGAGGAGGTATAGTGGTGGTATCGTGGGTTTATATCTAGAGGAGGTATAGTGGTGGGTTTATATCTAGAGGAGGTATATTGGTGGTGGGTTGATATCTAGAAGAGTATAGTGGGTTTATATCTAGAGGAGGTATAGTGGGTTTATATCTAGAGGAGGTATAGTGGTGGTGGGTTGATATCTAGAGGAGGTATGGTGGGTTTATATCTAGAGGTGGTATGGTGGGTTGATATCTAGAGGAGGTATAGTGGGTTTATATCTAGAGGTGGTATGGTGGGTTGATATCTAGAGGAGGTATAGTGGGTTTATTTCTAGAGGTGGTATGGTGGGTTTATATCTAGAGGAGGTATAGTGGTGGGTTTATATCTAGAGGAGGTATAGTGGTGGGTTTATATCTAGAGGAGGTATAGTGGTGGGTTTATATCTAGAGGAGGTATAGTGGTGGTATATCTAGAGGAGGTACAGTGGGTTGATATCTAGAGGAGGTATAGTGGTGGGTTTATATCTAGAGGAGGTATATTGGTGGTGGGTTGATATCTAGAAGAGTATAGTGGTTTATATCTAGAGGTGGTATGGTGGGTTTATATCTAGAGGAGGTATAGTGGTGGGTTTATATCTAGAGGAGGTACAGTGGGTTTATATCTAGAGGAGGTACAGTGGGTTTATATCTAGAGGAAGTATAGTGGTGGGTTGATATCTAGAGGAGGTATATTGGTGGTGGGTTGATATCTAGAGGAGGTATATTGGTGGTGGGTTGATATCTAGAGGAGGTATAGTGGTGGGTTTATATCTAGAGGAGGTATAGTGGTGGTATATCTAGAGGAGGTATAGTGGTGGTATATCTAGAGGAGGTATAGTGGGTTTATATCTAGAGGAGGTATAGTGGTGGTATAGTGGGTTTATATCTAGAGGAGGTATAGTGGTGGTATCGTGGGTTTATATCTAGAGGAGGTATAGTGGTGGTATCGTGGGTTTATATCTAGAGGTATAGTGGTGGGTTGATATCTAGAGGAGGTATAGTGGTTTATATCTAGAGGTGGTATAGTGGGTTTATATCTAGAGGAGGTATAGTGGTGGTATCATGGGTTTATATCTAGAGGTGGTATAGTGGGTTTATATCTAGAGGAGGTATATTGGTGGTGGGTTGATATCTAGAGGAGGTATAGTGGTGGGTTTATATCTAGAGGAGGTATAGTGGTGGGTTTATATCTAGAGGAGGTATAGTGGTGGGTTTATATCTAGATGAGGTATAGTGGTGGTATATCTAGAGGAGGTATAGTGGTGGTATATCTAGAGGAGGTATAGTGGGTTTATATCTAGAGGAGGTATAGTGGTGGTATAGTGGGTTTATATCTAGAGGAGGTATAGTGGTGGTATCGTGGGTTTATATCTAGAGGAGGTATAGTGGTGGTATTTTATATCTAGAGGTATAGTGGTGGGTTGATATCTAGAGGAGGTATAGTGGGTTTATATCTAGAGGTGGTATAGTGGGTTTATATCTAGAGGAGGTATAGTGGTGGTATCATGGGTTTATATCTAGAGGTGGTATAGTGGGTTTATATCTAGATGAGGTATAGTGGTGGGTTTATATCTAGATGAGGTATAGTGGTGGGTTTATATCTAGATGAGGTATAGTGGTGGGTTTATATCTAGATGAGGTATAGTGGTGGGTTTATATCTAGAGCAGGTATAGTGGTGGGTTTATATCTAGATGAGGTATAGTGGTGGGTTTATATCTAGAGCAGGTATAGTGGTGGGTTTATATCTAGAGCAGGTATAGTGGTGGGTTTAAATCTAGACGAGGTATAGTGGTGGTTTTATATCTAGAGGAGGTATAGTGGTGGTATATCTAGAGGAGGTATAGTGGGTTTATATCTAGAGGAGGTATAGTGGTGGTATAGTGGGTTTATATCTAGAGGAGGTATAGTGGTGGGTTTATATCTAGAGGAGGTATAGTGGTGGTATAGTGGGTTTATATCTAGAGGAGGTATAGTGGTGGGTTTATATCTAGAGGAGGTATATTGGGTTTATATCTAGAGGAGGTATAGTGGGTTTATATCTAGAGGAGGTATAGTGGTTTATATCTAGAGGAGGTATAGTGGTGGTATAGTGGGTTTATATCTAGAGGAGGTATAGTGGTGGTATAGTGGGTTTATATCTAGAGGAGGTATAGTGGTGGGTTTATATCTAGAGGAGGTATAGTGGGTTTTATATCTAGAGGAGGTATAGTGGTGGGTTTATATCTAGAGGAGGTATAGTGGGTTTATATCTAGAGGAGGTATAGTGGTGGTATCGTGGGTTTATATCTAGAGGAGGTATAGTATAGTGGTTTATATCTAGAGGTGGTATGGTGGGTTGATATCTAGAGGAGGTATAGTGGGTTTATTTCTAGAGGTGGTATGGTGGGTTTATATCTAGAGGAGGTATAGTGGTGGGTTTATATCTAGAGGAGGTATAGTGGTGGGTTTATATCTAGAGGAGGTATAGTGGTGGTTTATATCTAGAGGAGGTACAGTGGGTTGATATCTAGAGGAGGTATAGTGGTGGGTTTATATCTAGAGGAGGTATATTGGTGGTGGGTTGATATCTAGAAGAGTATAGTGGGTTTATATCTAGAGCAGGTATAGTGGTGGGTTTATATCTAGAGGAGGTATAGTGGTGGGTTTATATCTAGAGGAGGTATAGTGGTGGGTTTATATCTAGAGGAGGTATAGTGGTGGTATATCTAGAGGAGGTATAGTGGGTTTATATCTAGAGGAGGTATAGTGGTGGGATAGTGGGTTTATATGTAGAGGAGGTATAGTGGTGGTATCGTGGGTTTATATCTAGAGGTATAGTGGTGGGTTGATATCTAGAGGAGGTATAGTGGGTTTATATCTAGAGGTGGTATGGTGGGTTTATATCTAGAGGAGGTATAGTGGTGGGTTTATATCTAGAGGAGGTACAGTGGGTTTATATCTAGAGGAGGTACAGTGGGTTTATATCTAGAGGAAGTATAGTGGTGGGTTGATATCTAGAGGAGGTATATTGGTGGTGGGTTGATATCCAGAGGAGGTATATTGGTGGTGGGTTGATATCTAGAGGAGGTATAGTGGTGGGTTTATATCTAGAGGAGGTATAGTGGTGGTATATCTAGAGGAGGTATAGTGGTGGTATATCTAGAGGAGGTATAGTGGTGGTATATCTAGAGGAGGTATAGTGGGTTTATATCTAGAGGAGGTATAGTGGTGGTATAGTGGGTTTATATCTAGAGGAGGTATAGTGGTGGTATCGTGGGTTTATATCTAGAGGAGGTATAGTGGTGGTATCGTGGGTTTATATCTAGAGGTATAGTGGTGGGTTGATATCTAGAGGAGGTATAGTGGGTTTATATCTAGAGGTGGTATAGTGGGTTTATATCTAGAGGAGGTATAGTGGTGGTATCATGGGTTTATATCTAGAGGTGGTATAGTGGGTTTATATCTAGAGGAGGTATAGTGGTGGGTTTATATCTAGAGGAGGTATAGTGGTGGGTTTATATCTAGAGGAGGTATAGTGGTGGGTTTATATCTAGATGAGGTATAGTGGTGGGTTTATATCTAGATGAGGTATAGTGGTGGGTTTATATCTAGATGAGGTATAGTGGTGGGTTTATATCTAGAGCAGGTATAGTGGTGGGTTTATATCTAGAGCAGGTATAGTGGTGGGTTTAAATCTAGACGAGGTATAGTGGTGGTTTTATATCTAGAGGAGGTATAGTGGTGGTATATCTAGAGGAGGTATAGTGGTGGGTTTATATCTAGAGGAGGTATAGTGGTGGGTTTATATCTAGAGGAGGTATAGTGGTGTATATCTAGAGGAGGTATAGTGGGTTTATATCTAGAGGAGGTATAGTGGTGGTATAGTGGGTTTATATCTAGAGGAGGTATAGTGGTGGGTTTATATCTAGAGGAGGTATAGTGGTGGTATAGTGGGTTTATATCTAGAGGAGGTATAGTGGTGGGTTTATATCTAGAGGAGGTATATTGGGTTTATATCTAGAGGAGGTATAGTGGGTTTATATCTAGAGGAGGTATAGTGGGTTTATATCTAGAGGAGGTATAGTGGTGGTATAGTTTTATATCTAGAGGAGGTATAGTGGTGGTATAGTGGGTTTATATCTAGAGGAGGTATAGTGGTGGGTTTATATCTAGAGGAGGTATAGTGGGTTTCTATCTAGAGGAGGTATAGTGGTGGGTTTATATCTAGAGGAGGTATAGTGGGTTTATATCTAGAGGAGGTATAGTGGTGGTATCGTGGTTTATATCTAGAGGAGGTATAGTGGGTTTATATCTAGAGGTGGTATGGTGGGTTGATATCTAGAGGAGGTATAGTGGGTTTATATCTAGAGGTGGTATGGTGGGTTGATATCTAGAGGAGGTATAGTGGGTTTATTTCTAGAGGTGGTATGGTGGGTTTATATCTAGAGGAGGTATAGTGGTGGGTTTATATCTAGAGGAGGTATAGTGGTGGGTTTATATCTAGAGGAGGTATAGTGGTGGTATATCTAGAGGAGGTATAGTGGGTTTATATCTAGAGGAGGTACAGTGGGTTGATATCTAGAGGAGGTATAGTGGTGGGTTTATATCTAGAGGAGGTATATTGGTGGTGGGTTGATATCTAGAAGAGTATAGTGGGTTTATATCTAGAGGAGGTATAGTGGGTTTATATCTAGAGGAGGTATAGTGGTGGTGGGTTTATATCTAGAGGAGGTATAGTGGTGGGTTTATATCTAGAGGAGGTATAGTGGTGGTATATCTAGAGGAGGTATAGTGGGTTTATATCTAGAGGAGGTATAGTGGGTTTATATCTAGAGGAGGTATAGTGGTGGGATAGTGGGTTTATATCTAGAGGAGGTATAGTGGTGGTATCGTGGGTTTATATCTAGAGGTATAGTGGTGGGTTGATATCTAGAGGAGGTATAGTGGGTTTATATCTAGAGGTGGTATGGTGGGTTTATATCTAGAGGAGGTATAGTGGTGGGTTTATATCTAGAGGAGGTACAGTGGGTTTATATCTAGAGGAGGTACAGTGGGTTTATATCTAGAGGAAGTATAGTGGTGGGTTGATATCTAGAGGAGGTATATTGGTGGTGGGTTGATATCCAGAGGAGGTATATTGGTGGTGGGTTGATATCTAGAGGAGGTATAGTGGTGGGTTTATATCTAGAGGAGGTATAGTGGTGGGTTTATATCTAGAGGAGGTATAGTGGTGGTATATCTAGAGGAGGTATAGTGGTGGTATATCTAGAGGAGGTATAGTGGGTTTATATCTAGAGGAGGTATAGTGGTGGTATACTGGGTTTATATCTAGAGGAGGTATAGTGGTGGTATCGTGGGTTTATATCTAGAGGAGGTATAGTGGTGGTATCGTGGGTTTATATCTAGAGGTATAGTGGTGGGTTGATATCTAGAGGAGGTATAGTGGGTTTATATCTAGAGGTGGTATAGTGGGTTTATATCTAGAGGAGGTATAGTGGTGGTATCATGGGTTTATATCTAGAGGTGGTATAGTGGGTTTATATCTAGAGGAGGTATAGTGGTGGGTTTATATCTAGAGGAGGTATAGTGGTGGGTTTATATCTAGAGGAGGTATAGTGGTGGTATATCTAGAGGAGGTATAGTGGTGGGTTTATATCTAGAGGAGGTATAGTGGTGGTATATCTAGAGGAGGTATAGTGGTGGTATATCTAGAGGAGGTATAGTGGGTTTATATCTAGAGGAGGTATAGAGGTGGGTTTATATCTAGAGGAGGTATAGTGGTGGTATCGTGGGTTTATATCTAGAGGAGGTATAGTGGTGGTATCGTGGGTTTATATCTAGAGGTATAGTGGTGGGTTGATATCTAGAGGAGGTATAGTGGGTTTATATCTAGAGGTGGTATAGTGGGTTTATATCTAGAGGAGGTATAGTGGTGGTATCATGGGTTTATATCTAGAGGTGGTATAGTGGGTTTATATCTAGATGAGGTATAGTGGTGGGTTTATATCTAGATGAGGTATAGTGGTGGGTTTATATCTAGATGAGGTATAGTGGTGGGTTTATATCTAGATGAGGTATAGTGGTGGGTTTATATCTAGAGCAGGTATAGTGGTGGGTTTAAATCTAGACGAGGTATAGTGGTGGTTTTTATATCTAGAGGAGGTATAGTGGTGGGTTTATATCTAGAGGAGGTATAGTGGTGGGTTTATATCTAGAGGAGGTATAGTGGTGGTATATCTAGAGGAGGTATAGTGGGTTTATATCTAGAGGAGGTATAGTGGTGGTATAGTGGGTTTATATCTAGAGGAGGTATAGTGGTGGGTTTATATCTAGAGGAGGTATAGTGGTGGTATGGTGGGTTTATATCTAGAGGAGGTATAGTGGTGGTATATCTAGAGGAGGTATATTGGGTTTATATCTAGAGGAGGTATAGTGGGTTTATATCTAGAGGAGGTATAGTGGGTTTATATCTAGAGGAGGTATAGTGGTGGTATAGTGGGTTTATATCTAGAGGTATAGTGGTGGTATAGTGGGTTTATATCTAGAGGAGGTATAGTGGTGGGTTTATATCTAGAGGAGGTATAGTGGGTTTATATCTAGAGGAGGTATAGTGGTGGGTTTATATCTAGAGGAGGTATAGTGGGTTTATATCTAGAGGAGGTATAGTGGTGGTATCGTGGTTTATATCTAGAGGAGGTATAGTGGGTTTATTTCTAGAGGTGGTATGGTGGGTTTATATCTAGAGGAGGTATAGTGGTGGGTTTATATCTAGAGGAGGTATAGTGGTGGGTTTATATCTAGAGGAGGTATAGTGGTGGTATATCTAGAGGAGGTACAGTGGGTTGATATCTAGAGGAGGTATAGTGGTGGGTTTATATCTAGAGGAGGTATATTGGTGGTGGGTTGATATCTAGAAGAGTATAGTGGGTTTATATCTAGAGGAGGTATAGTGGGTTTATATCTAGAGCAGGTATAGTGGTGGGTTTATATCTAGAGGAGGTATAGTGGTGGGTTTATATCTAGAGGAGGTATAGTGGTGGTATATCTAGAGGAGGTATAGTGGGTTTATATCTAGAGGAGGTATAGTGGTGGGATAGTGGGTTTATATCTAGAGGAGGTATAGTGGGTTTATATCTAGAGGTGGTATGGTGGGTTTATATCTAGAGGAGGTATAGTGGTGGGTTTATATCTAGAGGAGGTACAGTGGGTTTATATCTAGAGGAGGTACAGTGGGTTTATATCTAGAGGAAGTATAGTGGTGGGTTGATATCTAGAGGAGGTATATTGGTGGTGGGTTGATATCTAGAGGAGGTATATTGGTGGTGGGTTGATATCTAGAGGAGGTATAGTGGTGGGTTTATATCTAGAGGAGGTATAGTGGTGGTATATCTAGAGGAGGTATAGTGGTGGTATATCTAGAGGAGGTATAGTGGTGGTATATCTAGAGGAGGTATAGTGGGTTTATATCTAGAGGAGGTATAGTGGTGGTATAGTGGGTTTATATCTAGAGGAGGTATAGTGGTGGTATCGTGGGTTTATATCTAGAGGAGGTATAGTGGTGGTATCGTGGGTTTATATCTAGAGGTATAGTGGTGGGTTGATATCTAGAGGAGGTATAGTGGGTTTATATCTAGAGGTGGTATAGTGGGTTTATATCTAGAGGAGGTATAGTGGTGGTATCATGGGTTTATATCTAGAGGAGGTATAGTGGGTTTATATCTAGAGGAGGTATATTGGTGGTGGGTTTATATCTAGAGGAGGTATAGTGGTGGGTTTATATCTAGAGGAGGTATAGTGGTGGGTTTATATCTAGAGGAGGTATAGTGGTGGGTTTATATCTAGAGGAGGTATAGTGGTGGTTATCTAGAGGAGGTATAGTGGTGGTATATCTAGAGGAGGTATAGTGGGGGTTTATATCTAGAGGAGGTATAGTGGTGGTATAGTTTTATATCTAGAGGAGGTATAGTGGTGTTTTATATCTAGAGGAGGTATAGTGGTGGTTTATATCTAGTTTAGTGGTGGTATATCTAGAGGAGTGTATATCTAGAGGAGGTATGTGTGGTTTATATCTAGAGGAGGTATAGTGGTTTATATCTAGAGGAGGTATAGTCTAGAGGAGGTATAGTGGTTTATATCTAGAGGAGGTATTTATATATCTAGAGGAGGTATAGTGGTGGGTTTATAGTGGGTTTATATCTAGAGGAGGTATAGTGGGTTTATATCTAGAGGAGGTATAGTGGTGGGTTTATATCTAGAGGAGGTATAGTGGTTTATATCTAGAGTATAGTGGGTTTATATCTAGAGGAGGTGGTGGGTTTATATCATAGTGGTTTATATCTAGAGTATAGTGGTGGGTTTATATCGTGGGTTTATATCTAGAGGAGGTATAGTGGTGGGTTTATATCTAGAGGAGGTATAGTGGTGGGTTTATATCTAGGTGGGTTTATATCTAGAGGAGGTATAGTGGGTTTATATCTAGAGGAGGTATAGTGGTGGGTTTATATCTAGAGGAGGTATAGTGGGTTTATATCTAGAGGAGGTATAGTGGTGGGAGGAGGTTTATATCTTATATCTAGAGGAGGTATAGTGGGTTTATATCTAGAGGAGGTATAGTGGTTTTATATCTAGAGGAGGTATAGTGGTGGGTTTAAATCTAGAGGAGGTATAGTGGTGGGTTTATATCTAGAGGAGGTATAGTGGTGGGTTTATATCTAGAGGAGGTATAGTGGTGGGTTTATATCTAGAGGAGGTATAGTGGTGGGTTTAAATCTAGAGGAGGTATAGTGGTGGGTTTATATCTAGAGGAGGTATAGTGGTTTTTATATCTAGAGGAGGTATAGTGGTGGGTTTTATATCTAGAGGAGGTATAGTGGTGGGTTTAAATCTAGAGGAGGTATAGTGGGTTTAAATCTAGAGGAGGTATAGTGGTGGGTTTATATCTAGAGGAGGTATAGTGGTGGGTTTAAATCTAGAGGAGGTGGGTTTATATCTAGTGGTATAGTGGTGGGTTTATATCTAGAGGAGGTATAGTGGTGGGTTTATATCTAGAGGAGGTATAGTGGTGGGTTTATATCTAGAGGAGGTATAGTGGGAGGTTTGGGTTTATATCTAGAGGAGGTATAGTGGTGGGTTTATATCTAGAGGAGGTAAATCTAGAGGAGGTATAGTGGTTTAAATCTAGGGTTTAAATCTAGAGGAGGTATAGTGGTGGGTTTAAATCTAGAGGAGGTATAGTGGGTTTATATCTAGAGGAGGTATAGTGGTGGGTTTATATCTAGAGGAGGTATAGTGGGTTTATATCTAGAGGAGGTATAGTGGGTTTTAAATCTAGAGGAGGTATAGTGGTGGGTTTAAATCTAGAGGAGGTATAGTGGTGGGTTTAAATCTAGATATCTAGAGGAGGTATAGTGGTGGGTTTATTTATATCTAGAGGAGGTATGGTGGGTTTATATCTAGAGGAGGTATAGTGGTGGGTTTATATCTAGAGGAGGTATGGGGTGGGTTTATATCTAGAGGAGGTATAGTTTATATCTAGAGGAGGTATAGTGGTTTTAAATCTAGAGGAGGTATAGTGGTGGGTTTAAATCTAGAGGAGGTATAGTGGTGGGTTTAAATCTAGAGGAGGTATAGTGGTGGGTTTATATCTAGAGGAGGTATAGTGGTGGGTTTAAATCTAGAGGAGGTATAGTGGTGGGTTTAAATCTAGAGGAGGTATAGTGGTGGGTTTAAATCTAGAGGAGAGGAGGTATAGTGGTGGGTTTATATCTAGAGGAGGTATAGTGGTGGGTTTATATCTAGAGGAGTGGTATAGTGGGTTTATATCTAGAGGTTATATGGGTTTATATCTAGAGGAGGTATAGTGGTGGGTTTAAATCTAGAGGAGGTATAGTGGGTTGGGTTTATTTATCTAGAGGAGGTATGGTATAGTGGGTTTTATATCTAGAGGAGGTATGGTGGGTTTATAGTGGGTTTTATATCTAGAGGAGGTATAGTGGTGGGTTTAAATCTAGAGGAGGTATAGTGGTGGGTTTATATCTAGAGGAGGTATAGTGGTGGGTTTATATCTAGAGGAGGTATAGTGGTGGGTTTAAATATCTAGAGGAGGTATAGTGGTGGGTTTATATCTAGAGGAGGTATAGTGGTGGGTTTATATCTAGAGGAGGTATGGTGGGTTTATATCTAGAGGAGGTATAGTGGTATAGTGGTTTAAATAGAGGAGGCATAGTGGTGGGTTTAAATCTAGAGGAGGTATAGTGGTGGGTTTATATCTAGAGGAGGTATAGTGGTGTTTATATCTAGAGGAGGTTTATAGTGGTGGTGTTTAAATCTAGAGGAGGTATAGTGGTGGGTTTATATCTAGAGGTGGTATAGTGGGTTTATATCTAGAGGTGGTATAGTGGGTTTATATCTAGAGGAGGTATAGTGGGTTTATATCTAGGGTTTATATCTAGAGGAGGTATAGTGGTGGGTTTATATCTAGAGGAGGTATAGTAGTGGGTTTATATCTAGAGGAGGTATAGTGGTGGGTTTAAATCTAGAGGAGGTATAGTGGTGGGTTTAAATCTAGAGGAGGTATAGTGGGTTGATATCTATAGGGTATGGATCATTATATAAAAACCCTGGATTGCGAGGCAGCCTTTAGTTACTATGCTCCCAGCCAGAGAACCTGGATTGCTGACGCTAAGTATTGGCCATTGAGAGGCTTAGAAGTCAGCAGTCGGCCACATTGGCAGTCCCCAGCAGGAGCAAACCTCCATGGGAATGAATGCAAGTCCACAATACTTCAATTAAATATTTCAGACAAAATAACAGTATTTAAGTAGTGTTTTTGTTGTATTGGGGACAGTAATGAACTTTCAAAAGAGTATTCTTAATGTTTTTATTTATATATGGTTTAGCTCAAATAATATAATTTAAATGCATTAAGTTGTCTGATAGAATAAAAGTGGTAAAAACAAATGTAGACATGAATACATTTCTATATCTTCCCTTAGCCGTGGTGTATATAACCCTACTAATATATATATATATATATCACAACCCCCCCGGGCAGTAGGGTTACGGGGGGACAGTAGGGTTACAGGGGGGCAGTAGTGTTACGGGGGCGGCAGTAGGGTTACATGGGGGGGGGCAGTAGGGTTACGGGGGGCAGTAGGGTCACAGGGGGCAGTAGGGTCACAGCTTCTTCAGTCTGCTGTACTGGTCTCTCTTGCTGCGCTCTCCAGCCCAGGTACTGCTCCTCAGTCTGAACTTCCTCAGGTCCTCTTTAAAGTCCTGGTGGTGCATGGGCCGGTACCCCTGGGGCTCACACTGCATCTACACAGAGAGAGAGACCAGTTACAACACACATACCCCTGGGGCTCACACTGCATCTACACACAGAGAGAGAGACCAGTTACAACACACATACCCCTGGGGCTCACACTGCATCTACACAGAGAGAGAGACCAGTTACAACACACATACCCCTGGGGCTCACACTGCATCTACACACAGAGAGAGAGACCAGTTACAACATACATACAGCCAGCCTGCTTTGGCAATATGTACATTGTTACATCAGGACAATAATGTGAAGTGAATTGAGAAACTCACTTAGTCTAACTGGTCACCTTAAATGAGGCAGTGAATGAACAGAGAAAGAAAGCACGCAGGGCATTCTAAGCAATTAAAAACACATTCAAATTGAAATACCCATTACAATTTGGCTAAAACTAATTGAATGCGTTATTGAACCAATTGCACATTATGGCAGTGAGGTGTGGGGTCCCCTTACAAAACAAGATTTCACCCAATTGAAACACTGAAGCCTCAGTCCCCTCATCCAGCTGGTCCTGAGTTCACTAACCTGTTCTACTAAAACACTGAAGCCGCAGTCCCCTCATCCAGCTGGTCCTGGGGCTGAGTTAACTAACCTGTTCTACTAACACACTGAAGCCTCAGTCCCCTCATCCAGCTGGTCCTGAGATCACAAACCTGTTCTACTAAAACACTGAAGCCGCAGTCCCCTCATCCAGCTGGTCCTGGGTCTGAGATCACTAACCTGTTCTACTAACACACTGAAGCCTCAGTCCCCTCATCCAGCTGGTCCTGAGTTCACAAACCTGTTCTACTAACACACTGAAGCCTCAGTCCCCTCATCCAGCTGGTCCTGAGATCACAAACCTGTTCTACTAACACACTGAAGCCTCAGTCCCCTCATCCAGCTGGTCCTGGGGCTGGGTTCACTAACCTGTTCTACTAACTCACTGAAGCCTCAGTCCCCTCATCCAGCTGGTCCTGAGTTCACTAACCTGTTCTACTAACTCACTGAAGCCTCAGTCCCCTCATCCAGCTGGTCCTGAGTTCACTAACCTGTTCTACTAACACACTGAAGCCTCAGGACCAGAACATCCAATCAAATCAGAATAAAACAAATTACAACACAGTCAAAACAAAACTACATTACTTATTGGGAAACACAAGCAAAACGCAGTGCTATCTGGCCCTAAATTGACAGTACACCGTGGCAAACTATTTGACCATGATTAGTGATGAGAAGTACAGACTCAGTGAGCAAAGGCTTTCCATCGAGAAGGGTAGACACATGAAAACCTGACTTCCTGTAGAGGAAAGGGCGTGCAACCACTGCACCACAGCAGAACCTGAGACGGAGCTGCATTTCCTGACAAAATGTCAAATTTACAATTAGAGAGTGTCATTTCCCCAAATTTGAAACCTTATTCAAGGTTTCAAAGACCTCTGATGAGGATAGGCTACCCGTCCTGTTGGGGGAGGACGCAGAGAGCTGTGGGTTGGCAGCTCACTACATTGCTGCCTGCAATAAGTTGAGGGACAGACAGACCAATCAACCTGCCATTCTATCGATTGCCTGTTGAAGATAAATACTTTTACTAAGAGTATTAGTAGTTTAGTAATTGACCGACCTGGTCTCTCCAGATCTCCTAACAGTACTATTTCTAGGGTGAATTTTAGATCAATGTTATGCATTTTCAGCCATTCCTGAACCTGAGACCAGAAACAGGCTACCTGCGGGCAATACCAAAATAAACAGTCTATTGATTCTGTATCCTCACAACAAAATCTGCAGAGCTTCGATGATTTTATGCCCCAAATATTCAACATTTTGTTGGTGGCAAGAATTCTATAAAATCATTTTAGCTGAAAAGCACGAATTCTTGAATCTTGCGTTGATATATAAAACAACCCATACCCTGTACCATGGAATCTGTATGGCCCAGCTGTCAACATCCTGGTCCTCAAATTAAACTGGATTACTTTCCTATTTATGCTATTTTTATCCTCCGCCAGTATTGATCCTTTATATTGGGCAGACAGACCAGTTCTCTACCTCCTCCTGCTGCCAACTGCCTCCTCCAGTATTGATCCTTTATATTGGGCAGACAGACCAGTTCTCTACCTCCTCCTGCTGCCAACTGCCTCCTCCAGTATTGATCCTTTATATTGGGCAGACAGACCAGTTCCCTACCTCCTCCCGCTGCCTCCTCCAGTTTTGATCCCACTAAGGAGGGTCTGCCGTCTCCCACTGAGGAGGGTCTGCCGTCTCCCACTGAGGAGGGTCTGCCGTCTCCCACTGAGGAGGGTCTGCCGTCTCCCACTGAGTAGGGTCTGCCGTCTCCCACTGAGTAGGGTCTGCCGTCTCCCACTGAGGAGAAGTTACAGCAGCACCTAAATCATCTGCACAGGTTCTGTCAGACCTGTGCTCTGACCGTTAATCTAAAAAAATATATATTCCAAAATATATATATTTTTTTAATTCTGGAAATCATGACAAATATAAATTGTATTTGGACGCAGTTCGATTAGAACACACCAAAACCGACTAAATATCAGCAACACAGGTATCTTTCACAGGGCTGTGAACGAGCTGAGAGACAAAGCAAGAAGAGCCTTCTATGCCATTAAAAGGAACATTAAATTAGAATCTGGCTCAACATTTTCATATCAGTTATAGAACCAATTGCTCTACATGGCAGTGAAGTATGGGGTCCAATCGCTCATAATGAATTTACCAAAAGGGACAAACATCCAAACGAAATACTGCATGCAGAGTTTTGCCAGACTGTGTTGGAAGTACAGAGAAACCCTCCAAATAACTCATGTAGATCAGAATTGGACCAAAACACACACTTCATTCATATAGAAAAAAGGAGACATCACATTTTATAACCATCTAAAAACAAGTGACCCCAAAACATTCCATCACACAGCGCTACAATGTCAAAAGATGAAACCAGATAAGAGTCCCCTCAGCCAGCTGGTTCTGAGGCTCAGTTCACTAACCCAAACCAACCCCATAGAGTCTCAGGACAGCACTCAGCCAGCTGGTTCTGAGGCTCAGTTCACTAACCCTAACCAACCCCATAGACACTCAGGACAGCACTCAGCCAGCTGGTTCTGAGGCTCAGTTCACTAACCCAAACCAACCCCATAGACACTCAGGACAGCACTCAGCCAGCTGGTTCTGAGGCTCAGTTCACTAACCCAAACCAACCCCATAGACACTCAGGACAGCACTCAGCCAGCTGGTTCTGAGGCTCAGTTCACTAACCCAAACCAACCCCATAGACACTCAGGACAGCACTCAGAAAATCTGGCCCAACCAAATCATCACAAAACTAAAATAAAATCACCTGTTGGAAAGACACCACAAAAAGGTCAACTTAAATGCTATTTGTCTCTAAACAGACAGTCTGCCACCATGTACTACCTGACCACTGTGACTGATAGAAAACTGAGGAAAACATTGACTAGGTACAGACTCAGTGAGCACAGTCTGGCTATAGAGACCGGTCGTCACAGACAAACCTGGCTGCCCAGAGAGGACAGTCTGGCTATAGAGACCGGTCGTCACAGACAAACCTGGCTGCCCAGAGAGGACAGTCTGGCTATAGAGACCGGTCATCACAGACAAACCTGGCTGCCCAGAGAGGACAGTCTGGCTATAGACACCGGTCATCACAGACAAACCTGGCTGCCCAGAGAGGACAGTCTGGCTATAGAGACCGGTCGTCACAGACGAACCTGGCTGCCCAGAGAGGACAGTCTGGCTATAGAGACCGGTCGTCACAGACAAACCTGGCTGCCCAGAGAGGACAGTCTGGCTATAGAGACCGGTCTATGTATTTCCCTGCCACAGCCTGAGGGACACTGAACACTAACGTCTGCAGAGTAAAGAGTTACTACTAATGATGGCAGCTGTAGTAGATGTAATGGTGAGGATGACAGTTATATTTATTATATTCTACTGTTAACTGTTACCATTTATAGTTGTTATTCTTACATTTTTTTAATTCTTACTTTTTTTTCTTTATTATTTTTAACTTTATACATCGTTGCTTTGACACCAGATGCAAATACATTGAACACGTGAGTAGATGTCAACGCCGAGGCCCCCGGTCAACGCCGAGGCCCCCGGTCAACACTGTATCCTAACTACATGTCCTTTGTTATAGAAATAAATATGATATGTCTGCATGGTAACGATCATTTCAATGAGCACACCTCTGATTCTAGAGATGAGACGTTTTGTCATCTAGGATTGTGTTTTACCCGGAAGTGATGGAAGAACTCTTGGTAGCCTCCCTTGAGGATGTAGAGTTCTGGGTAGTGCAGGTTAGGGTACTCGTTCATCGCCCTGTCCCTGCGACGTACGAAACGACACATCCCGGGCCCTCGCTCCGAGGAGAACTCACAGTGGAAGACGAGGAGGACCCTGTGGTCAGGGGAGAGGGGGGCGATGGGGGTGCGTAGGAGGTACTCCTCTACCTGCTCCTCCTGGTAGAGGTTCAGGGCTCCTTTGATGTGGCCCCCCTCAAACTCATACGGGTAGCGACAGTCAATCACCACGATCCTCTCGACAACATGATGCAGCTGGCCGCTCAGAGCGGACACCATCTGAGGAACAGACAGACAGGTTAGTCCCAGGTTATAGAGGATCCAGCTGGCCGCTCAGAGGGGACACCATCTGAGGAACAGACAGACACAATCTGCGGAACAGACAGACACAATCTGCGGAACAGACAGACACAATCTGCGGAACAGACAGACAGGTTTGTCCCAGGTTATAGATCCTCTTGACAAGAGGTCAATCTAAAGCATATTAATGTCAGGATTTGATTAGAGCTTTAAGCAGCATGAACATTCAAGCCTGATGCCTGATGAGTCATATACAGTGGGGCAAAAAAAGTATTTAGTCAGCCACCAATTGTGCAAGTTCTCCCACTTAAAAAGATGAGGCCTGTAATTTTCATCATAGGTACACTTCAACTATGACAGACAACATGAGAAGAAAAAAAATCCAGAAAATCACATTGTAGGATTTTTAATGAATTTATTTGCAAATTATGGTGGAAAATAATTATTTTATAAGATCTTTGTCTCTTAAAAAAAAAAAAAAAAATCATTTAGAAAAAAATTCTAAAAATCTGTTTTTCACTTTGTCATTATGGGGTAGTGTGTGTAGATATAATTTATTTTCTATTTAATCTATTTTTTACCCCAAACATAAAAAGGCTTTGACTTCAGGCCAAAACGTGTATTCCTTTTCAGTATTATTTTAGTACCTTGTTGTATACAAGATTATTATTCTGTATATTTGTACTCAGGGAAACATGAGGCCATTGGTGACAGTTAGACACTGTCAGCTCAGTCACTATCAGTACAATGTTGTTGATCCATCCTCAGTTCTTCCATCACAGCCATTGAACTATGTTTTAAAAATCACCAATGGCCTCATGGCTCCCTGAACAGTGTCCTTCCTGTTCTGCAGTTCATAAGGTCGACTACTTGACCATAGAGATATTCACTGTCCGATTTGTTACCCATCTACCAAATCACTGCCCTTCTGAGGCTTTTCAAAAGCTCCCTGGTCTTTATCGTTAAATCTGTGCATGAAATGCAATACTTGACTGATGGACATTCCAGGTGTATGTACCGGTATGTATGTATTATGGGGGACAGAGGAAGGAGTGGTCATTCACTATTAGACTGAAGGACATTACAGATGTATGTATGTATGGGGGACAGAGGAAGGAGTGGTCATTCACTATTAGACTGAAGGACATTACAGATGTATGTATGTATGGGGGACAGAGGAAGGAGTAGTCATTCAAAAAAGACATGTCAACCCCTATCATTGAAGATGCCACATTTGACTCCTGAACAGAATTTTGGCTCGTCTAAACAAAGGGGCTGAATACTCATGCAATGACTATTTTAGTTATTATCCCCAAAAAATTATCTTCCACTGACCCAGTATTTTGTGTAGATCGTTGACAAATCTATTTTAATCCCACTTTGTAAAAATAAAATGTGAAGAAATCCACAGGCAAGGCACAGTAGCTTTCCCATACAGCATCTTAAATACAGCATTACCTCTCCCCGACTGCTGCTCTTATATCTCCTAGATATAGGACAAACACTTCAAAAACTTGTTATTTCGATTCATTTTTTGACTGTCGTTTTTGCCATTTATGAATGTGTTATTTATTTATTATGGCAACCATGTGTGTGTGATGTATTTAATACCCTTCCACTCAAGCAATTACCACGAGCCCGTCCTCCCAATTAAAAGGTGCCACCAACCTCCTGTGGCTGATACAATGTAAAATGTTATCATGTTTCGGGGGGTTACAGCTAAACACTGGTCCTCACCAACTCCGGTAAAGGGACAGAACAAGCTATCGTGGTAAAGAAATGAAAGGGTGACTGTTCCTCACCATCTCAGGAGTAATGTATTTGAGGTCCTGGTGT
This sequence comes from Oncorhynchus tshawytscha, assembly GCF_018296145.1. Lineage (NCBI taxonomy): Eukaryota > Metazoa > Chordata > Actinopteri > Salmoniformes > Salmonidae > Oncorhynchus > Oncorhynchus tshawytscha. The sequence goes on along the minus strand of NC_056439.1, from coordinate 55,352,805 downwards.
TTTCCCTCCACGGTAGACAGGGCGAAGGATTTGGTGAAATCTCCAATCAGCTCCTTGTCCAGCATCTTCTCAATCTCTGTGTGGTTACAGAATGATTTGGAGCGCTGTATGTGGCGCTCAGAACATACCTGGATGGCGGGAGAGAGGGAGAGGGGGAGGGAGAGAGAGAGAGAGAGAGAGGGAGAGAGAGGGAGAGAGAGGGGGAGAGGGGGAGAGGGGGAGGGAGAGGGAGAGGGGGAGGGAGAGGGGGAGGGAGGGGGGAGAGAGGGGAGAGAGAGGGAGAGAGAGGGAGAGGGGGTATGGTCATTTCAGGGGCTCATGTAGAATAACAGCCGGAGTTTGTACAGAGCTTTCAGATTGTATTCACACCCCTAGACATTTTCCACAGTTTGATTGTGTTACAAAGTGGGATTAAAATGGATTTAGTCATTTTTTTGTTGTCAACGATCTAGACAAAATACTCTAATAACAAAGTGGAAGAAAAATTGTAACATTTGTAATATAAAATACCACACTGAGTGAACAGAACATTAGGAACACCTTCCTAATATTGAGTTGCTCCCCCTTTTGCCCTCAGAACAGCCTCAATTCGTCAGGGACATGGACTCTACAAGGTGTCTAAAGCGTTCCACAGGGATGCTGGCCCATGTCGACTCCAATGCTTCCCACAGTTGTGTCAAGTTGGCTGGATGTCCTTTGGGTGGTGGACCGTTCGTGGCACATACAGGAAACAGTTTAGCGTGAAAAACTCAGCAGCGTTGCAGTTCTTGACACACTGGTGTGCCTGGCACCTACTACCACACCCTGTTCAAAGGCACCTACTACCATACCCCGTTCAAAGGCACCTACTACCATACCCCCGTTCAAAGGCACCTACTACCATACCCCCGTTCAAAGGCACCTACTACCATACCCCCGTTCAAAGGCACCTACTACCATACCCCCGTTCAAAGGCACCTCCTACTACCATACCCCCGTTCAAAGGCACCTCCTACTACCATACCCCCGTTCAAAGGCACCTCCTACTACCATACCCCGTTCAAAGGCACCTCCTACTACCATACCCCGTTCAAAGGCACCTCCTACTACCATACCCCGTTCAAAGGCACCTACTACCATACCCCGTTCAAAGGCACCTCCTACTACCATACCCCCGTTCAAAGGCACCTCCTACTACCATACCCCCGTTCAAAGGCACCTCCTACTACCATACCCCGTTCAAAGGCACCTCCTACTACCATACCCCGTTCAAAGGCACCTACTACCATACCCCGTTCAAAGGCACCTCCTACTACCATACCCCCGTTCAAAGGCACCTCCTACTACCATACCCCCGTTCAAAGGCACCTCCTACTACCATACCCCCGTTCAAAGGCACCTCCTACTACCATACCCCGTTCAAAGGCACCTCCTACTACCATACCCCCGTTCAAAGGCACCTCCTACTACCATACCCCCGTTCAAAGGCACCTCCTACTACCATACCCCCGTTCCAAAGGCACCTACTACCATACCCCCGTTCAAAAGGCACCTCCTACTACCATACCCCGTTCAAAAGGCACCTCCTACTACCATACCCCCGTTCAAAAGGCACCTCCTACTACCATACCCCCGTTCAAAAGGCACCTCCTACTACCATACCCCCGTTCAAAAGGCACCTCCTACTACCATACCCCCGTTCAAAAGGCACCTCCTACTACCATACCCCCGTTCAAAAGGCACCTCCTACTACCATACCCCCGTTCAAAGGCACCTCCTACCATACCCCCGTTCAAAGGCACTTCAATCTTTTGTCTTGTCCATTCACCCTCTGAATGACCCAGATACACTATCCATGTCTCAATTGTATCAAGACTTAAAAATCCTTCTTTAACCCGTCTCCTCCCCTTCATCTACACTGATTGAAGTGGATTTAACAAGTGACATCAATAAGGGATCATTATTTTACCTGGAAAAGCATTTCGCTACACTCGCAATAACATCTGCTAACCATGCGACCAATAACATCTGCTAACCATGTGACCAATAACATCTGCTAACCATGTGACCAATAACATCTGCTAACCATATGACCGTGACCAATAACATCTGCTAACCATGTGACCAATAACATCTGCTAACCATGTGACCGTGACCAATAACATCTGCTACGCATGTGACCAATAACATCTGCTAAGCATGTGACCGTGACCAATAACATCTGCTACGCATGTGACCAATAACATCTGCTAACCATGTGACCAATAACATGTGATTTGGATTCACCTGGTCAGTCTGTCATGGAAAGAGCAGATGTTCCTCATGTTTTGTCCACTCAGTGGATCTTGATTAGACAAGAATTCAACCCCCCTGAGTCAATACATGTCCGTCACCTCTGGCAGTGATTACAGTAGTGAGTCTTTCTGGGTAAGTCTCGAAGAGCTTTCCACAACCCGGATTGTGCAACATTTGACCATTATTCTTTTCCAAACTCAGTGGGAGTCTGCAGAGGATGGTAAACCTGTTATTTAGGCCATTACTGTTATATCGCTGGGTTCTTCTTTTTGTCATGTTAGGCCTGTGCATAGAGAGGATGTCCCTGGTCCCAACTATTGCGTACTGCAGGGTAGATTGAAAAATTCAGTCACTGGATGTTTTGGATAGCCTTCTAGCTCATCTACCTGCTGATAGGCGAGACAAGTTGGTCGGGCTTGATTCTGAGTTTTCCAGTGTTATTTTCTGATACACCTACAAACTTAATAGAACACAATATTGAAAAAGTATTCGGTTAGGAGTGTCGGCCTGCGTAACGCACCTGTCACTTTTCAGCGCCTTATGAATTAGGGTCGTCTCCAGTCTGGTCGGGTGCGCTGTTTATCTGGACGATGTCATAGTTTATGAAGATACTTGGGAGGAGCATCTGTACCGTATTCGACCGGCAGGCTGTGGGTCGCCTCACTATCAATCTGGCTAAGTGTGAGGTTTGCTCAGGCGACCATTACGTACCTTGGTGAGGTGGTTGAGCAGGGTGAAGTGCGTCCTGTCGGGACTAAAGTGGTAGCTATTGATGCTTTTCCACCGCCAACTACTAAAAATAGGAACTGATGCTTTTCTTGGAAATGATTGGTTACTACCGTAGTTTCTGTAGAAAACTTCTCTACTGTAGTTGCTCCCCTGACAGATTTGCTGAAAGTTAAGGCGGTTTTACACCTGGTCTTCTCTCTTGTCAACAGGCTTTTGAAGATGCAAAGAGATTGCTTACCTCAACTCCGGTGCTAGCTGCTCCTTGAGGAGACGCCAGCCACGTGGGTCCTGCTGCAGATGTGTCCGGTGTTGAGAGGCCTGTTTCTTTTCCAAAAAGTTTAACCCTTATCCGTTGAACTACTCAGTTGTGGAAAAAGAAGCCCTAGCACTCATATGGGCGCTACGACACGTCAAAGTGTATGTCGAGCGGGAGTAGTACCTATTGCGGTCTACACCGACCATAAACCTCTCACCTTCTTGAGGACTATGATGTGTCCTAACCAGAGGATAATGAGATGGTGTTTGTTTTTACAGGCATTCCATGTCGATGTGCGTCACATCAGGGGAACTGATGTCATTGCTGACGGGCTCTCTCGTGTGCCCTGTTCTTGAACACGTTGATCCGTGGACACATGTTCTTATACACGTTGTCCCCAAGGGTGTGTGTCGTCCACTGTTTGTTTTGTGTTGTCCAGTCACTCCGGTCTTCTGTTCCCAGCTGTCCACTGTTTGGGTTGTCCAGTCACTCCGGGCTTCTGTTCCCTGCTGTCCTCGGTTTTTTTCTTTCCCTCTTAAAAATGTTGCTTCCTGTGAGCAAAGGTTGCTGAGGTCTGGGGAGGACGAGGTTGGCTGGGGCAGTTGGGGCAGCTGGGGCAGTTGGGTAGCGTTTACCAGAGCAGTATTGTTTGTGTTTGGTTGGTGTGGTGTTCCGGGGTCCTAGGTGGTCATGACCCTCCTACTCTGTCTGACGAATTCTCTCTTTGCTCGTTTTCCTTAATAGGATATCAGTGGGCGAAGCCGGGTGGATCATCAACCAACTGGGACACCTGGGCTCGGGTGTGTCCCGGGGATAAATACATCGAGGAGACTCTCCACACAGACAAACTGTTGTTTTTGGTTGTGGCATTTTGGTACTTCTTTGTGTTCATTTGTTTTGGCACCTCTCAACACCCTTCATTATCACCATCTATGTATACATCCCCCCACACACACACTTGTTTCTTGGATATAGTTGACTTTAATAAATATGTTTGTTATTTCTTTATTTCTGTGTTGTCTCCCCCTTTGTTACGAGCCGGTTCATAACACAAGCATACCCATAACATGATGCAGCCACCATGCTTGAAAATATGGAAAGTGGTACACAACTATGTGTTGTATTGAATTTGCCCCAAAACATAACTTTTTGTCCTGAACACAAAGTGTTATTTGAGTCGCAACATTTTTTTTGTAGTATTACTTTAGTGCCTTGTTGCAAATCAGGATGCACGTTTTAGAGAAAAATAAATAAACATGTATTCTGTACAGGCTTCCTTCTTTTTACTGTGAATTAGGTTAGTATTGTGGAGTAACTACAATATTGTTGATCCATCCTCAGTTCTCCTATCACAGCCATTTCCACTCCTGGTGAAATGAGGCCATTTCCACTCCTGGTGAAATGAGGCCATTTCCACTCCTGGTGAAATGAGGCCATTTCCACTCCTGGTGAAATGAGGCCATTTCCACTCCTGGTGAAATGAGGCCATTTCCACTCCTGGTGAAATGAGGCCATTTCCACTCCTGGTGAAATGAGGCCATTTCCACTCCTGGTGAAATGAGGCCATTTCCACTCCTGGTGAAATGAGGCCATTTCCACTCCTGGTGAAATGAGGCCATTTCCACTCCTGGTGAAATGAGGCCATTTCCACTCCTGGTGAAATGAGGCCATTTCCACTCCTGGTGAAATGAGGCCATTTCCACTCCTGGTGAAATGAGGCCATTTCCACTCCTGGTGAAATGAGGCCATTTCCACTCCTGGTGAAATGAGGCCATTTCCACTCAGGCAATTAAGTTAGGAAGGACGCCTGTATCTTTGTAGAGACTGGGTGTATTGATACACCATCCAATGTGTAATTAATAACTTCAATATTCAATGTCTGCTTTTTTATTTTTACCCATCTACCAATCGGAGCCCTTCTTTGCAAGGCATTGGAAAACTGGTCTTTGTGGTTGAATCTGTGTTTGAAATTCACTTACAGATAATTGTATGTGTGGGGTACAGAGATGAGGTAGTCATTCACAAATCATGTTAAACACTATTATTGCACACAGTGTGAGTCCATTCAACTTATGTGACTTGTTAAACAAATGTTAACTCCTGATTGTAGACTTGCCATAACAAAGGGGTTGAATACTTCAGTTTTTCATTTAATTAATTTGTAACAATTTTGAAAATCATAATACCCCTGACATTATGGGGTATTGTGTGCTGGCCAGTGATGGAAAAAAAAAAATCCACTTCAATCGTAATTTGTAACAAAATGTAACAAAAAAAAAAAACACTATAAAAATCACTTTACAATCCAAATAACAAATCATTTTGTCATCAAGATTAGTGATTCTGTGGTTCTCCTTGCTCAAATCGATCCCCTCAAAAAAAACTCACGGACTGTGTAGGGGTGGAGACATTGAGCAGGAAGTACCAGGACCAGTTGCCTAGGGGGTAGAGACATTGAGCAGGAAGTACCAGGACCAGTTGCCTAGGGGGTGGATACATTGAGCAGGAAGTACCAGGACCAGTTGCCTAGGGGTGGATACATTGAGCAGGAAGTACCAGGACCAGTTGCCTAGGGGTGGATACATTGAGCAGGAAGTACCAGGACCAGTTGCCTAGGGGTGGATACATTGAGCAGGAAGTACCAGGACCAGTTGCCTAGGGGTGGATACATTGAGCAGGAAGTACCAGGACCAGTTGCCTAGGGGGTGGATACATTGAGCAGGAAGTACCAGGACCAGTTGCCTAGGGGTGGCTACATTGAGCAGGAAGTACCAGGACCAGTTGACTAGGGGGTGGCTACATTGAGCAGGAAGTACCAGGACCAGTTGCCTAGGGGGTGGCTATATTGAGCAGGAAGTACCAGGACCAGTTGACTAGGGGGTGGAGACAAGACATTAAGCAGGAAGTACTATGAGCAGGTACGTACCATCTTGCTGGGAGAGCTGTCGTCCTGGTCCATGGTGGTGCCATGAGTTTCCGCCAGGCTGCGTCGTCTCTTCACTCTGACCGGCGTGTTCTCGTCCTGGGGGCGCTTCAGAGGTGTGCGGTTCGCCTGGCTGGGCATGGAGGGCGAGCGGAATAGACCCCGAGGCCGACAACGAACCACCGGCTGAGGAAGAGGACAAAGACTAAGTTAGTTTGACGCTACCGTGAACACTTAGCACGGACTGTGCTGATAGTGTAGTTGTTCCTACTGAACACCGGACAGTGTTGCACTGGATAAGAGCCACAGTTAAAGGAGAAGTCTACCCAGAATCCAGTAACTACCAAGTGATTCCATACATTGAAAATTTGTTTCGTGGAGTTTGCCTAACCCTACTGACACAACTGTAAAAAAAGGGTCAGGTGTCAGCGGGTCACGTGTCAGCGGGTCACGTGTCAACGGAACACACATCCCTGGTTCAACACAGACTGGTGCTGCAGATGGACCAACACATCCCTGGTTCAACACAGACTGGTGCTGCAGATGGATCAACACAGGCTGGTGCTGCAGATGGATCAACACATCCCTGGTTCAACAAAGACTGGTGCTGCAGATGGACCAACACATCCCTGGTTCAACACAGACAGGTGCTGCAGATGGACCAACACATCCCTGGTTCAACACAGACTGGTGCTGCAGATGGATCAACACAGGCTGGTGCTGCAGATGGACCAACACATCCCTGGTTCAACACAGGCTGGTGCTGCAGATGGACCAACACATCCCTGGTTCAACACAGACTGGTGCTGCAGATGGAAAAAAACATCCCTGGTTCAACACAGACTGGTGCTGCAGATGGAAAAAAACATCCCAGGTTCAACACAGACTGGTGCTGCAGATGGATCAACACATCCCTGGTTCAACACAGACTGGTGCTGCAGATGGACCAACACATCCCTGGTTCAACAGACTGGTGCTGCAGATGGATCAACACTTCCCTGGTTCAACACAGACTGGTGCTGCAGATGGACCAACACATCCCTGGTTCAACAGACTGGTGCTGCAGATGGATCAACACATCCCTGGTTCAACACAGACTGGTGTTGCAGATGGGCAAATACATCCCTGGTTCAACACAGACTGGTGTTGCAGATGGACCAACACATCCCTGGTTCAACAGACGGTGCTGCAGATGGATCAACACATCCCTGGTTCATACAGACTGGTGTTGCAGATGGGCAAATACATCCCTGGTTCAACAGACTGGTGCTGCAGATGGATCAACACATCCCTGGTTCAACAGACGGTGCTGCAGATGGATCAACACATCCCTGGTTCATACAGACTGGTGTTGCAGATGGGCAAATACATCCCTGGTTCAACAGACTGGTGCTGCAGCTGTAGAAACGGTCCTCCAAAGTCCACGAATGAGGAATGTTTGTGCTGCAGAGAATTCTATTGTCTCCCCATACATAGGGAACATATGCTAACCTGCAGAGCAGCTAGGTGTGTCAGTCCACATGATATGATGCAATGGTAATACCACAATACGAACACCACCAACTTCAAGGATCAGGCTACATACCTCCACACGCTTGGCTTGTCACTTTCTCTTCTCAAACCAGATCCGGTCACTGAACTACAGTAACGGGCCCTCCAGATCCGGTCACTGAACTACAGTAACGGGCCCTCCAGATCCGGTCACTGAACTACAGTAACGGGCCCTCCAGATCCGGTCACTGAACTACAGTAACGGGCCCTCCAGATCCGGTCACTGAACTACAGTAACGGGCCCTCCAGATCCGGTCACTGAACTACAGTAACGGGCCCTCCAGATCCGGTCACTGAACTACAGTAACGGGCCCTCCAGATCCGGTCACTGAACTACAGTAACGGGCCCTCCAGATCCGGTCACTGAACTACAGTAACGGGCCCTCCAGATCCGGTCACTGAACTACAGTAACGGGCCCTCCAGATCCGGTCACTGAACTACAGTAACGGGCGCTCCAGATCCGGTCACTGAACTACAGTAACGGGCCCTCCAGATCCGGTCACTGAACTACAGTAACGGGCCCTCCAGATCCGGTCACTGAACTACAGTAACGGGCCCTCCAGATCCGGTCACTGAACTACAGTAACGGGCCCTCCAGATCCGGTCACTGAACTACAGTAACGGGCCCTCCAGATCCGGTCACTGAACTACAGTAACGGGCCCTCCAGATCCGGTCACTGAACTACAGTAACGGGCCCTTCCACATCCGGTCACTGAACTACAGTAACGGGCCCTCCAGATCCGGTCACTGAACTACAGTAACGGGCCCTTACCCATCTCCCCTTCTGGGTCTATGGTTTATGTGGAAAAGTACACATTTCCTCACTCAAAACCGAGAGCACTTTATTCTGTATGATTTCAATACAACTAATGTTCACACTATCATGAATTCACAGGCAAAGGAGCAGAGAGGCCTGCATCTAGCAACGTCACATGACCCGTTTATGTAGCAGTTTCAGTACAGCGCTACAGGGAGAGAGAGGCGACAAATTGCACTGAACTGGTTTCAATGCAAGGAATCACTTTGGAATTTCTGTATTTTGGGGTAAACTTCCTTTAAAAATGACTCAAAAGTAAAATGACTGCCTGTCTTTCTTTGAATAAATCAGAACCAGACTAAAACCAGACATCTGGTGGCCAAACATCTATACCGAGTCATCTCCTGGCGTGGTGCGGTCCCTCACAAGCGGAGCGGTCAGCAGGCTGGACATCCCCATGGGCATGTCACACTCCTCCTCACAGTCATCCAGAACGTCAAGGAAACCGTCGTCGTCAAGGGAGCAGCGATGCGGGAAGATGGGTTTTCTGTCATCCAATGAGCTGAGGCGTTGGGACGGAGATAGCTACAGGAAGAAAAGCAGGAGCAACGGAAGGGTTAACTTTGATGTCGTCTGAACGTCAACACAACCGCTGGTCCACTGTCACATATTGATGACGAGGGAGTGTCAGTGTGTGTGTGTGTGGGTCCGTGCTACCCACCACGAGCGCTGGGCCAAAGTCCTTGGGCCAGGGGGCAAAGTCCTTGTTCTCCTCTCCTTCACTATGGAAGGACCTCATACGGCAAGGTGACATGGGCTTGGTGGGCTTCTTAAACTCAAAGCTTTCCTGGTTCTCCTTGTTTCCCTGTCCACCGTGACCGCTGTGCCCAGAGGAGGTGGCTGTATCCTGGGCTGAACCGAGCCGTCCAAAGCCCCCATGGCGCTGCTGACTCTGGCTCCCGGGGACCGGACCCTTCAGAGCCGGGCTGAAGCCCAGCAGCTGCAGTGGCAGAGAGTTGATTCTTCGGATTGGCATGTTTCTGTGAGTGGGGAAGAGGATCAATACCGTCAGTACACAGATGAGCCAGTCACAAAATCAATATGGAGTTTGGATCATGAACATTGAAAAGAGGAAACGACTACCCAGAAAAAAGGATATTAAAAAGATATTCATTGAGCACCAGGGACTAAGCACTTACTCATTGACAACTCTTCCAGACTGGAGAACGGCCTTCTCAAACCTGCCAGAGACAAACATTTACATTCAGCGACACACCAATGTATTGAGATCCCTGCCCTACACAGCGAAAAGGACCCAGGAAGCCTTCGCCACTAACCAGGCCAGAAGAGGTCTGCAACTAGTTGTGACTAGTTTCAGGAAGCTAGAAGTATATCGCACGTCACTACCTCACTGGAGAGGCATGTGAACCTCTTTGGCATGTTTATCAAATATTTTGTATTTTGAAATGCCTTCTGGTAGATGTGAACTTTCATGTGCCTTAATAAAACTCTTATATTCCATCTGTAAACACAAATAAAATTGTTAAATTATGAGTGTAGCTACAGAAAGAGACATTCCTTCCGCTAGCACATGATTGGCTGAGATAATTGATGCGCTGGACACTGTCGGGAGAGGAGTTTGGATTCGTCTGCCATGTAGCATACTTCTGTCTATAACCTGAGATGCTCAGTATGTGTAGGTAATGCTTTCTACCACAGCTTTTTTATTTTTTATTTTTTTAAACATAACATTAGCCTTCAAGAACTACAAAAATTGTGCTACTTTTTTCTACAACATTGATGCCCTGAATTTGGCAGTCGCCATGGACAGATCAGAAGGAAAAAGTGATGGGCTACTTTCTGCACAGGCCACGGTCAGTGTGAACAAGTGACTTGGCACAACGCTGGCCAAACAAGATGTAGCTTCAAACACAGAGTTAAATGGTTCCAGTCTGCTGTGACTCATTCATCTGTGTCAGAAAGTCATTTTCATTGCAAGTTAAAGCATACTGTTACCTAGCTAGCGAACGTTAGCTTACTGGCTCTCTAGCTAGCATTACTTGTATGATCTGTGTAGTAATATTAGTCAAATCCGAAAACCATTTTCATTGAAAAACAAGAATAAAAGTGCAGTAAAATTAGCTATTACGCAAATAACCACTTTACCGAACAGTTTACACCTTCTGTATCCTGTGCATGTGACAAATAAACATAGATTTGATATAGTGTGTGTTTACCAGAGACTGTAATGTGAGGAACATGACCTGCACCAAAGTCAGATTAGGATCAAGGCCAAAGACTAGATAGTGTATTTTTACCTGGAGTTTTCCCCTTATTGTAGGCTACTACTTTCCCCACTTTTAACCATTAAATCACTCTGTTTAGCACATGGCCTCACAGGTTAGCCCCACCCATCTCTTTAAGGGTTAAGACGGTATAAATAATGATGAATGGGGGTAGACAAAGAACAGCTCTCCAGTAGTAGTATCCAAACATTCAAAGGCCATTTTCTCAAAAGTGAGGTTACAAGTTGATCAACTTTCAAAGCAGAATGACTTTCCCATTACTCCTCTGAAGCCCACTGCTAGGAGATAATGCCTTCCCACTTTCCCATTACTCCTCTGAAGCCCACTGCTAGGAGATAATGCCTTCCACAATAATTCATTAACATTTTAGAAACTGTATAACACTTCTATAAGAGAAGAGTCAGGTATAAATATCCATCCGTAACACCACTATAACGGTTTGCTTCTATATCCGAACAAGGGGTGGTGCATCTGACTAATCATGGGTTCAACATCTCCCATGAGGGGTGGTGCATCTGACTAATCATGGGTTCAACATCTCCCATGAGGGGTGGTGCATCTGACTAATCATGGGTTCAACATCTCCCATGAGGGGTGGTGCATCTGACTAATCATGGGTTCAACATCTTCCATGAGCCCATCCTTCTACTAGGGTGATAAATGACTTAGGACTGACTTCCCAGTGGTGTTCAACATCTCCCATGAGCCCATCCTTCTACTAGGGAAAGTTCTATAGTATAAGAACATCTTGTCTGTTAATCTGCTTTATGAAAATGAATGAATCTTCATTAACGCCTAATCCCAGAACACAGCTGAGCAGATGACACTAACCGTGTTCCATTGGGATGAGGAAGGATAGTACAGAGGAAGGGAGGGTAAGCATGGCTAAAACAGAGAGATAGATTGGGACAGACAAGAGGAATCTTGCTTACGTCTCCTCAACATGGATGGGGTCCATGGGGCTGGGGGAATCCATACCAACACCTGGAGTAACATGGAGAAACGTCTCATCAGGTCATCTGATCGTAAACAGTTGACTAATTAAAATCAGAACACATTTACCCCACAGGTCTACACGGTGACACAGGAGATAATATTTAATCATGTACATTTTGGCTTTTTTCCTGCCCTGTCAATAACTAAAAATCTGATTCATGTATTGTCCTGTACTGGTAAAAAAGTAAAATATCCTACACATTTATTCAAGGTGGTCAAACTGCACAAGTGAAAAGAGCAGAATTATAAATGGGACATGACAAAATATAAAGGCCTATAAAGGCTACACACCTGGTTAAAATATATTTAACCTTTTAAAATAGCAAGCCAAGTTCCTAATGCCAGCATTTGATTGACACTTATTGGGGTGAAACATTTGCAGCCGTCTTATGATGTTGTCTTACCTGCATCAGAGGAGCAGTCAGAGGCGACGGAAGGAATCTTCAGAAGGGGAACACGTTGTTTCCGCTTTGGAGTATCACACTGTTGGCTGTAAAGGAACGGGTTACATAATCACTTAACTTTTCTAACAACCAGCCAAACTAGCAATTACCATTAGCTTGAAATAGTTAGCTAACTACCAAGCTAGCTGGGGAGTATTCATTATGCCGATTCTGTTGCAAAACGCTTCTTAAACTGGAGCGAATGAGGGACCTACCTGTATTTGTGCAGGTGAAACTATTTTAGTTTAATTGCGAGACTGGTTGGACCAATGATCGCGTTTGGACTAATGGTTATAAAATAATCCTACCACAATATAACCGGATTCAAAAAAATAACGTTTTTTCCTTTCACCTAAAGGCATATGTAAAATCTCTAAAAACTCTACTTAACTGATGTACAGTGAAATGTGTGTCTTACTATCAGATAAACGTCCAACCCATATTCCTGCTGTGTAAATTAGACCGTGGTAGATTTGGGGTGAGAGTAGGAAATATTGCGTTAAATGGTGTGGTCTAGTATTATCTTGACAGCCCACTGTCTAACTCAGGAATATTGTGCAATTTTGACAAAAGTTGGATTCAGACGTGTTTGATCTCGATGGACTTCACTTTACACCTGGTAAATACTGTAGTTAGTTAGGGATCATAAAGATTACGTTTCTACAGATTATACATATGCCTTTGTTGACAGGAAGCGGTGGAACCGCCTATATGGTGGTGGGGTTACTTTCTGTCGCAAACCACCAGAACAATGCAAACAACACACAGACTCCCGATGTAATGTCACAAATGTAGTTATCCTGCAGCTTTCACAAATCAAAATCAAATGTATTTATGAAGCATTTCGTACATCAGCTGATATCTCAAAGTGCTGTACAGAAACTCAGCCTAAAACCCCAAACAGCAAGCAATGCAGGTGTAGAAGAAGCACGGTGAGCTGAAAACAACATACACTGTATTACACTCTTACCTCCCAAGTCCAGCTAGATTGTTCATGTTTAGGGCCAGATTAGTGACGGGAGACAGTAGATGTGTGGGTCCAGGAGAGAAGAGGTTGATGCAAGGCGAGGTCATCACCGTGTCCGACATGGAGGAAAGCCCCGGGACTCTGTCGGGTCTGCTGGTCAAGCAACTGGTGACTGGACCGAAATCTTTAGTAACGTTTTCCAAATCCATCCTTACAAGGCAAATCCAATGATAGTTCCTTGAATGGAATTCAATTTAGATGCCTGTTTAGAAAGGCCAAAATATCGGTGAATATACACAGGCCGAAAAAACAAGCTAACTAACCAAATTAGGAAACTTTGTAGAATGAGTGTGAAGAGTACTAAAGACAAAACAACCATGGCAAGCTGTTTGCAGACCCCGTCTTGGAAAAACCCAAACTTACAACAACATCTTGTCCTAATAAAAGTACATATTTTATATTCTGTCAGAGAGCTGCACAGCTGTGTACTCTCCCTGACAAAGCACCACTCAAGCTCTGAGGAAGGAAATGCAGCTGACTGTATTTACGTTCAAAATAGAAGCTCACAAGCTCACAATGCTTTCAGCCAATCAGAGACGTCGTCACATCCTTGCACGTCCAATCAGAGGCGTTTCCATTTCTGCAAGGTTGTCAGGAACATCGCTAGTGCTATTCGGGATCATTGGGACGTTCATACAATAACCTTAACCCTTACCCTAACATCAATCGTAACCTTCAATCATAACCTTAACCCTTACCCTAACATCAATCGTAACCTTCAATCATAACCTTAACCCTTACCCTAACATCAATCGTAACCTTCAATCATAACCTTTAATCATAACCTTTTAACGTTTTAAATTTAAACTTTAATGGGGTGACGTAAGAGCTAGGAGGTCCCAAGGATTCAGTTGAGACTTTTCCGCATGAAAATGGGATGTCATTGCCATGACATACTCGTCTACGAACCAATCAAATTCATGACAGCAGCGTAGTCATGACAGGTAGCCAATGATACGCATTTTAGAATATGAATTGAGGGCTTCAACCGCCTTTATTCAACGGAGAGAGACGCTTTACTACGAGTCTCTGACATGAATAAGCATAGGTATCTCTAGACAACTCCTATATATATCAAGTGTTTGTCACCCGTCCTACTTATATCAGTACATTCGTGACAAATTAAGCATTACGAAACTTCTATTCGATCAAATAAACTTCAAGTAGCAAATATGTTTTTTTGGGAGGGGGGACCAAATTCGACACCCATTGATCTGCATAGAAAAACTGGTGGGCGAAACAACGAAAAAGCGCCACCTGCTGAAGGGAGACAGATCTTCCACCGAGTTGAGCCTCTCTTCCTCTTCGCCTGTAATAAACGCATTCTTCCCGCGGAAGATTTGAAGCGCCAGTTGGAGAATAACCACATGACCAACACAGCCAATCACACAGCAAAAAAACATTCATATGGCGAAGAAACAACTATAGGCACAGATTTTGATACAGCGTGGTTTGTTTTCAAGACCTCGCAAGTATGATTATAGGACTTCCGGTAAACTTAGTACATACACAACTTTTCACATTCTTATGTTTGGAATCGCACTTGGAAAAATGACAGTTGACTTCCGTTCTCGCTATACGCTCTAGATTGAACACAAATATGCATTTTAGAAGAATATCTATGTCTGCACCTCCATTTGTACCACCTCACGGTAAAGAAACACCAGTTGAAAATATTGACGCATATGGTACGCAGCCTAGTGCGGTACTCCCAACTAGCGTTCCGGACTGCTCCATTGACAATGAATGACTTCCTCCGGAACGCAAAGAGTTTGATGTATCTGGTGGAAATGAGGCGTTAAGAGTAGTTTTCACATACAAACTATATGCCCGAACTCAGAAATCAAATATTCTTCCCTAAAATAACGTGGTGTAAATAACGTAAAACGTTTATTTTGATAGGCGATTTCCCGCATTTATCAGTGTGCCGTTTTAAGGTAGTCTGATTACAGAGGTGTCCATGTAAACAGGATTATTAGGGAAATCGTTCATCTTGTAAAGCATGTGGACATTTGAATCAAATTATTATATTAATCTGACTATCCACAGTAATCATACTCTGTGTGTTAAAGGTATTCAGCGAAATGACGTTTGCCACGAGCAGCACTGCAGATATTGAGATGAAGCCTCGTGTCCACCAGATGCATTGGTTCCGGAGGAAGTCATTCATTGCCAATGGAGCAGTCCACAACGCTAGTTGGAAGTGCCGCACTTGGCTGCGGTGCGTTCGATACTTTCAACTCGTGCATTGCTTCATCGTATGGTGGTACACAAACGGAAGTACACACAGACTCTGTGGCCTAGACATCCAGCAAAACAAAACATAGTGTCTTCAGAAAGAAAATATTCATACCCATTGACTTATAAACCACATTTAGTTGTGTTACAGCCTGAATTCAAAATTGATTAAATTGACTATTTTTCTCACCCATCTACACAGAATACCCCATAATTTGTATTTGTATGTATTAAGGATCCCCATTAGCTAATGCCAAGGCAATACCAGTTGTTTTGTTTAATGGATGGTACAATACCAGTTGTTATGTATTGGTATTTATTAGGGATCCCCATTAGGTCCTGCCAAGGCAGCAGCTACTCTTCCTGGGGTTTATTATGATCCACATTAGTTCCTGCCAAGACAGCAGCTACTCTTCCTGGGGTTGACTACGGATCCCCATTAGTTCCTGCCAAGGCAGCGGCTACTCTTCCTGGGGTTGACTACAGATCCCCATTAGTTCCTGCCAAGACAGCGGCTACTCTTCCTGGGGTTGACTAAGGATCCCCATTAGTTCCTGCCAAGACAGCGGCTACTCTTCCTGGGGTTGACTACGGATCCCCATTAGTTCCTGCCAAGGCAGCGGCTACTCTTCCTGGGGTTTATTATGGATCCCCATTAGTTCTTGCCAAGGCAGCAGCTACTCTTCCTGGGGTTTATTATGGATCCACATTAGTTCCTGCCAAGACAGCAGCTACTCTTCCTGGGGTTTATTATGGATCCCCATTAGGTCCTGCCAAGGCAGCAGCTACTCTTCCTGGGGTTTATTATGGATCCCCATTAGTTCCTGCCAAGGCAGCAGCTACTCTTCCTGGGGTTTATTATGCATCCCCATTAGGTCCTGCCAAGGCAGCAGCTACTCTTCCTGGGGTTTATTATGGATCCCCATTAGTTCCTGCCAAGGCAGCAGCTACTCTTCCTGGGGTTTATTATGGATCCCCATTAGTTCCTGCCAAGGCAGCAGCTACTCTCCCTGGGGTTTATTATGGATCCCCATTAGTTCCTGCCAAGGCAGCAGCTACTCTTCCTGGGGTTTATTATGGATGCCCATTAGTTCCTGCCAAGGCAGAAGCTACTCTTCCTGGGGTTTATTATGGATCCCCATTAGTTCCTGCCAAGGCAGAAGCTACTCTTCCTGGGGTTTATTATGGATCCCCATTAGTTCCTGCCAAGGCAGAAGCTACTCTTCCTGGAGTTTATTATGGATCCCCATTAGTTCCTGCCAAGGCAGAAGCTACTCTTCCTGGGGTTTATTATGGATGCCCATTAGTTCCTGCCAAGGCAGCAGCTACTCTTCCTGGGGTTTATTATGAATCCCCATTAGGTCCTGCCAAGGCAGCAGCTACTCTTCCTGGGGTTTATTATGAATCCCCATTAGTTCCTGCCAAGGCAGAAGCTACTCTTCCTGGGGTTTATTATGAATCCCCATTAGGTCCTGCCAAGGCAGCAGCTACTCTTCCTGGGGTTTATTATGAATCCCCATTAGGTCCTGCCAAGGCAGAAGCTACTCTTCCTGGGGCTTATTATGGATCCCCATTAGTTCCTGCCAAGGCAGAAGCTACTCTTCCTGGAGTTTATTATGGATCCCCATTAGTTCCTGCCAAGGCAGAAGCTACTCTTCCTGGGGCTTATTATGGATCCCCATTAGTTCCTGCCAAGGCAGAAGCTACTCTTCCTGGAGTTTATTATGGATCCCCATTAGTTCCTGCCAAGGCAGAAGCTACTCTTCCTTGGGCCCGGCAACATTAAGGAAGTTACATCCAATTTAAAATATTATATGACATTTCATAACATTTTTCACAACACATTAAGTGTGTTCCCTCAGGCCACTACTCCACTGTCACATATTTACAATACAACATCCACGTGTCCATGTATGTAAAGTGCGTGTCATATTATGTGTATGCCATCGTGCTTCTACACCTGCATTGCTTGCTGTTTGGGGTCTTAGGCTGGGTTTCTGTACAGCACTTTGAGATATCAGCTGATGTACGAAGGGCTATATAAATACATTTGATTTGATTTGATGTGTGTCTGTGTGTGTCTCTTCACAGTCCCCGCTGTTCCATAAGGTGTATTTTTCTGTTTTTTAAATCTCATTTTACTGCTGCATCATTTACCTGATGTGGAATAGAGTTCCATGTAGTCATTGCTCTATGTAGTACTGTGTGCCTCCCATAGTCTGTTCTTGACTTGAGGACTGTGAAGAGACCACTGGTGACATGTCTTGTGGGTTATGTATGGGTGTCCGAGCTGTGTGCCTGTAGTTTAGACAAACAGCTCGGTGCCTTCAACATGTCAATACCTCTTCATAAATACAAGTAGTGATGAAGTCAATCTCTCCTCAACTTTGAGTCAGGAGAGATTGATATGCATATTATTCATGTTAGCTCTCTGTGTACATTTAAGGGCCAGCCGTGCTGCCCTGTTCTGAGACAATTGTAATTTTCCGAGGTCCCTCTTTGTGGCACGTGACCACACGACTGGACAGTAGTCCAGGTGCAACACAACTAGAGCCTATAGGACCTGCCTTGTTTATAGTGTTGGTAAAAAGGTAGAAACTAGGACCTCTAGGACCTGCCTTGTTTATAGTGTTGGTAAAAAGGTAGAAACTAGGACCTGTAGGACCTGCCTTGTTTATAGTGTTGGTAAAAAGGTATAAACTAGGACCTCTAGGACCTGCCTTGTTTATAGTGTTGGTAAAAAGGTAGAAACTAGGACCTGTAGGACCTGCCTTGTTGATAGTGTTGGTAAAAAGGTAGAAACTAGGGCCTGTAGGACCTGCCTTGTTTATAGTGTTGGTAAAAAGGTAGAAACTAGGACCTCTAGGACCTGCCTTGTTTATAGTGTTGGTAAAAAGGTAGAAACTAGGACCTCTAGGACCTGCCTTGTTGATAGTGTTGTTCAGAAGGTAGAAACTAGGACCTCTAGGACCTGCCTTGTTTATAGTGTTGGTAAAAAGGTAGAAACTAGGACCTCTAGGACCTGCCTTGTTGATAGTGTTGTTCAGAAGGTAGAAACTAGGACCTCTAGGACCTGCCTTGTTGATAGTGTTGGTAAAAAGGTAGAAACTAGGACCTCTAGGACCTGCCTTGTTGATAGTGTTTTTCAGAAGGTAGAAACTAGGACCTCTAGGACCTGCCTTGTTTATAGTGTTGGTAAAAAGGTAGAAACTAGGACCTCTAGGACCTGCCTTGTTTATAGTGTTGGTAAAAAGGTAGAAACTAGGACCTCTAGGACCTGCCTTGTTTATAGTGTTGGTAAAAAGGTAGAAACTAGGACCTCTAGGACCTGCCTTGTTTATAGTGTTGGTAAAAAGGTAGAAACTAGGACCTCTAGGACCTGCCTTGTTGATAGTGTTTTTCAGAAGGTAGAAACTAGGACCTGTAGGACCTGCCTTGTTGATAGTGCTGTTAAGAAGGTAGAAACTAGGACCTGTAGGACCTGCCTTGTTGATAGTGCTGTTAAGAAGGTAGAAACTAGGACCTCTAGGACCTGCCTTGTTTATAGTGTTGGTAAAAAGGTAGAAACTAGGACCTGTAGGACCTGCCTTGTTGATAGTGCTGTTAAGAAGGTAGAAACTAGGACCTCTAGGACCTGCCTTGTTTATAGTGTTGGTAAAAAGGTAGAAACTAGGACCTTGAGGACCTGCCTTGTTGATAGTGTTGGTAAAAAGGCAGAGTAGCGCTTTAATATGGTTTGTTTTCATTGCTTTACTGGGAAGCGTAGCAGAAGTAGACATGCTCATGTTATTTATGTTAATGTCACTGCTATGACAGGTCAGAATAATTAGAATCAATGTCACTGCTATGACAGGTCAGAATAATTAGAATCAATGTCACTGCTATGACAGGTCAGAATAGTTAGAATCAATGTCACTGCTATGACAGGTCAGAATAGTTAGAATCAATGTCACTGCTATGACAGGTCAGAATAGTTAGAATCAATGTCACTGCTATGACAGGTCAGAATAGTTAGAATCAATGTCACTGCTATGACAGGTCAGAATAGTTAGAATCAATGTCACTGCTATGACAGGTCAGAATAGTTAGAATCAATGTCACTGCTATGACAGGTCAGAATAATTAGAATCAATGTCACTGCTATGACTGGTCAGAATAATTAGAATCAATGTCACCGTTGTCTGGCGCCACCTACTGGTCATGTTAAGCACTCAAAGTTCAATTACATTTGTGTCGATGCACCTCCTTATATTCTCCACAGGCTGGCACTGTAGGACTGGGTAGTGATTGCATGGGGTAAGGATGACATTTCACCAGTGTAACAATTTCAAAGTTCAAACAAAGTTCAATGGAGTTGTTGAGGGAAGTGAGGAATGGGAGAAGGTGTCCAGAGATGGTCTGGAGAAGGGAGGAGAGGATGGGGTCGAGTGGGTAGGTTGTCAGGAGGTCAGACCTCACTGGTTGCAGGACTTCAACATTTTGCTCATCTGGAAAAAAAAACACTGAGTAGGTGAAAGCAATATGGTGGATGGTACCAGGAATCTGCATTTAATCTCAGTCCGAATGGAGGAAAGGAGACAAGGGGACAAGGAGAGGAAGCCACTGTAGACTATAGAGATGCTCCCTTGTCTAGTGTGGCTTTGACAGTCTTCTCCTACTATGACCACTAGATATCCCTAGAGGCCTGGTGGAGGCAGGAAAGGAAGCCACTGTTGCCGTGCGACCCAATACCACCAGAGATCTGTATATAATGATGAGTTGCTCATGTTTCATGAAACTAGGACCTCTAGGACCTGCCTTGTTGATAGTGTTTTTCAGAAGGTAGAAACTAGGACCTGTAGGACCTGCCTTGTTGATAGTGCTGTTAAGAAGGTAGAAACTAGGACCTGTAGGACCTGCCTTGTTGATAGTGCTGTTAAGAAGGTAGAAACTAGGACCTCTAGGACCTGCCTTGTTTATAGTGTTGGTAAAAAGGTAGAAACTAGGACCTGTAGGACCTGCCTTGTTGATAGTGCTGTTAAGAAGGTAGAAACTAGGACCTCTAGGACCTGCCTTGTTTATAGTGTTGGTAAAAAGGTAGAAACTAGGACCTTGAGGACCTGCCTTGTTGATAGTGTTGGTAAAAAGGCAGAGTAGCGCTTTAATATGGTTTGTTTTCATTGCTTTACTGGGAAGCGTAGCAGAAGTAGACATGCTCATGTTATTTATGTTAATGTCACTGCTATGACAGGTCAGAATAATTAGAATCAATGTCACTGCTATGACAGGTCAGAATAATTAGAATCAATGTCACTGCTATGACAGGTCAGAATAGTTAGAATCAATGTCACTGCTATGACAGGTCAGAATAGTTAGAATCAATGTCACTGCTATGACAGGTCAGAATAGTTAGAATCAATGTCACTGCTATGACAGGTCAGAATAGTTAGAATCAATGTCACTGCTATGACAGGTCAGAATAGTTAGAATCAATGTCACTGCTATGACAGGTCAGAATAGTTAGAATCAATGTCACTGCTATGACAGGTCAGAATAGTTAGAATCAATGTCACTGCTATGACAGGTCAGAATAGTTAGAATCAATGTCACTGCTATGACAGGTCAGAATAATTAGAATCAATGTCACTGCTATGACTGGTCAGAATAATTAGAATCAATGTCACCGTTGTCTGGCGCCACCTACTGGTCATGTTAAGCACTCAAAGTTCAATTACATTTGTGTCGATGCACCTCCTTATATTCTCCACAGGCTGGCACTGTAGGACTGGGTAGTGATTGCATGGGGTAAGGATGACATTTCACCAGTGTAACAATTTCAAAGTTCAAACAAAGTTCAATGGAGTTGTTGAGGGAAGTGAGGAATGGGAGAAGGTGTCCAGAGATGGTCTGGAGAAGGGAGGAGAGGATGGGGTCGAGTGGGTAGGTTGTCAGGAGGTCAGACCTCACTGGTTGCAGGACTTCAACATTTTGCTCATCTGGAAAAAAAAAACACTGAGTAGGTGAAAGCAATATGGTGGATGGTACCAGGAATCTGCATTTAATCTCAGTCCGAATGGAGGAAAGGAGACAAGGGGACAAGGAGAGGAAGCCACTGTAGACTATAGAGATGCTCCCTTGTCTAGTGTGGCTTTGACAGTCTTCTCCTACTATGACCACTAGATATCCCTAGAGGCCTGGTGGAGGCAGGAAAGGAAGCCACTGTTGCCGTGCGACCCAATACCACCAGAGATCTGTATATAATGATGAGTTGCTCATGTTTCCTCCCTAACAATAGGGCTTATCACTGTCCCAAAGGTGAAACCTCTCGCTTCACCTCTACCACTCTGGAAATGCTCTCTCCCAAAGTGTGGGAAGAAGTGGTGTAAGAGATATGGAGAAACCCTCTCCAGTCCAGGGTTACATCAATCCAATACTTAGAAATGTGAGGGAAGGACTTTTAGAGCATTAGGATGAAGAGTAGGAGATGCACCCTAGACTTTCCCCATCTTCTCTTACAGTGGCCAGTAGATGTCAGTAGATATCTAAAAGCAGGTCCATTAGCCAGCTCAGCCTGTGTGGTCCTATTTAATGTCAAACTATTGACCACTATCTTCCTCCTAAATACTCATTAGCCATTGTCCCTTTCTAATGGCCTCTGGTATTTGTGTTTATTATGGATCCACATTAGTTCCTGCCAAGACAGCATCTACTCTTCCTGGGGTTTATTATGGATCCACATTAGTTCCTGCCAAGACAGCATCTACTCTTCCTGGGGTTGACTACGGATCCCCATTAGTTCCTGCCAAGGCAGCGGCTACTCTTCCTGGGGTTGACTACAGATCCCCATTAGTTCCTGCCAAGGCAGCGGCTACTCTTCCTGGGGTTGACTACAGATCCCCATTAGTTCCTGCAAAAGACAGCGGCTACTCTTCCTGGGGTTGACTACGGATCCCCATTAGTTCCTGCCAAGACAGCGGCTACTCTTCCTGGGGTTGACTACGGATCCCCATTAGTTCCTGCCAAGGCAGCGGCTACTCTTCCTGGGGTTTATTATGGATCCACATTAGTTCCTGCCAAGACAGCAGCTACTCTTCCTGGGGTTGACTACGGATCCCCATTAGTTCCTGCCAAGGCAGCGGCTACTCTTCCTGGGGTTGACTACAGATCCCCATTAGTTCCTGCCAAGACAGCGGCTACTCTTCCTGGGGTTGACTACGGATCCCCATTAGTTCCTGCCAAGACAGCGGCTACTCTTCCTGGGGTTGACTACGGATCCCCATTAGTTCCTGCCAAGGCAGCGGCTACTCTTCCTGGGGTTTATTATGGATCCCCATTAGTTCTTGCCAAGGCAGCAGCTACTCTTCCTGGGGTTTATTATGGATCCACATTAGTTCCTGCCAAGACAGCAGCTACTCTTCCTGGGGTTTATTATGGATCCCCATTAGTTCCTGCCAAGGCAGCAGCTACTCTTCCTGGGGTTTATTATGGATCCCCATTAGTTCCTGCCAAGACAGCAGCTACTCTTCCTGGGGTTTATTATGGATCCCCATTAGTTCCTGCCAAGGCAGCAGCTACTCTTCCTGGGGTTTATTATGGATCCCCATTAGTTCCTGCCAAGGCAGCAGCTACTCTTCCTGGGGTTTATTATGGATCCCCATTAGTTCCTGCCAAGGCAGCAGCTCCTCTCCCTGGGGTTTATTATGGATCCCCATTAGTTCCTGCCAAGGCAGCAGCTACTCTTTCTGGGGTTTATTATGGATCCCCATTAGTTCTTGCCAAGGCAGCAGCTACTCTTCCTGGGGTTTATTATGGATCCACATTAGTTCCTGCCAAGACAGCAGCTACTCTTCCTGGGGTTTATTATGGATCCCCATTAGTTCCTGCCAAGGCAGCAGCTACTCTTCCTGGGGTTTATTATGGATCCCCATTAGTTCCTGCCAAGACAGCAGCTACTCTTCCTGGGGTTTATTATGGATCCCCATTAGTTCCTGCCAAGGCAGCAGCTACTCTTCCTGGGGTTTATTATGGATCCCCATTAGTTCCTGCCAAGGCAGCAGCTACTCTTCCTGGGGTTTATTATGGATCCCCATTAGTTCCTGCCAAGGCAGCAGCTACTCTTCCTGGGGTTTATTATGGATCCCCATTAGTTCCTGCCAAGGCAGCAGCTACTCTTCCTGGGGTTTATTATGGATCCCCATTAGTTCCTGCCAAGACAGCAGCTACTCTTCCTGGGGTTTATTATGGATCCCCATTAGTTCCTGCCAAGGCAGCAGCTACTCTTCCTGGGGTTTATTATGGATCCCCATTAGTTCCTGCCAAGGCAGCAGCTACTCTTCCTGGGGTTTATTATGGATCCCCATTAGTTCCTGCCAAGGCAGCAGCTCCTCTCCCTGGGGTTTATTATGGATCCCCATTAGTTCCTGCCAAGGCAGCAGCTACTCTTTCTGGGGTTTATTATGGATCCCCATTAGTTCTTGCCAAGGCAGCAGCTACTCTTTCTGGGGTTTATTATGTATTCCCATTAGTTCCTGCCAAGGCAGCAGCTACTCTTCCTGGGGTTTATTATGGATCCCCATTAGTTCCTGCCAAGGCAGCGGCTACTCTTCCTGGGGTTGACTATGGATCCACATTAGTTCCTGCCAAGACAGCAGCTACTCTTCCTGGGGTTGACTACGGATACCCATTAGTTCCTGCCAAGGCAGCGGCTACTCTTCCTGGGGTTGACTACAGATCCCCATTAGTTCCTGCCAAGACAGCGGCTACTCTTCCTGGGGTTGATTATGGATCCCCATTAGTTCCTGCCAAGGCAGCGGCTACTCTTCCTGGGGTTGACTACGGATCCCCATTAGTTCCTGCCAAGGCAGCGGCTACTCTTCCTGGGGTTTATTATGGATCCACATTAGTTCCTGCCAAGACAGCAGCTATTCTTCCTGGGGTTTATTATGGATCCCCATCAGTTCCTGCCAAGGCAGCAGCTACTCTCCCTGGGGTTTATTATGGATCCCCATTAGTTCCTGCCAAGGCAGCAGCTACTCTTTCTGGGGTTTATTATGGATCCCCATTAGTTCTTGCCAAGGCAGCAGCTACTCTTTCTGGGGTTTATTATGTATTCCCATTAGTTCCTGCCAAGGCAGCAGCTACTCCTCCTGGGGTTTATTATGGATCCCCATTAGTTCCTGTCATGGCAGCAGCTACTCTTCCTGGGGTCCAGCAACATAATGAGACCTGTTATGAGGCCTGTTCTGAGGCCTGTTGTGAGGCCTGTTCTGAGGCATTTTATGAGTCCTGTTGTGAGGCCTGTTGTGAGGCCTGTTATGAGGCCTGTTGTCATGTCTGTGTTGACGACAGTCTGGCTAGTAGTCACCTATCATTATCAGCCTGTTCATGATAGAACATTAATTTCAGTCTGTCTGGTATTTCTCCATGGATACAGGGTATTTGATCATCCTAGTGTCCTGATTGGCTCAAAGGGACACCTTTGTCTCAGCGGAATGTAGCAGTTTTCTCCATGGATACAGGGTATTTGATCTTCCTTGTGTCCTGATTGGATCAAAGGAACACCTTGGTCTCTCAGCGGGATGCAGCGGTTTATGTGCACCTAAAGATAGTTAGCTATGGACTGAGACTGGGGTCTATGGAAAGACAATGCTCATTGAGATCGTTCACACATTTCTGTGAATGCCAAGTGCAACTTGATACGCATCTATTAAATCTTTTCAGAACCACAATGAGCAGGGTCACATCTGTGTTCTCTTCTTTTAATTCTATCAGTATTCTGTCACTTTCAATGGATTAGTGTAACATCACGTCACCTCCTCACCCTTCTGCCTGCCATCTCCACCTCCACCTCCATCTACTCCTCCACCTCCTCCTCAACCTCCACCTCCACCTCCACCTACTCCTCCACCTCCACCTCCTCACCTTCCTGCCTGCCACCTCCACCTCCTCACCCTTCTGCCTGCCATCTCCACCTCCACCTCCATCTACTCCTCCACCTCCTCCTCAACCTCCACCTCCACCTACTCCTCCACCTCCACCTCCTCACCTTCCTGCCTGCCACCTCCACCTCCTCACCCTCCTCCACCTCCACCTCCTCCTCACCCTCCTGCCTGCCACCTTCCACCTCCTCATCCACCTCACCCTCCACCTCCTCCTCCACCTCCTCACCCTCCACCTCCTCACCCTCCACCTCCTCCTCCACCTCCTCACCCTCCACCTTCTCACCCTTCACCTCCTCCTCCACCTCCTCACCCTCCACCTCCTCCTCCACCTCCTCACCCTCCACCACCTCCTCCACCTCCTCACCCTTCACCACCTCCTCCACCTCCACCTCCTCACCCTCCACCTCCTCCTCCACATCCACCTCCTCACCCTCCTCCACTTCCTCACCCTCCACCACCTCCTCTAGCTCCTCACCCTCAACCACCTCCTCACCCTCCACCACCTCCTCACCCCAACTTCCACCTCCTCACCCCCACCTCCTCCTCCTCACCCTCCTCCACCTCCTCACCCTCCACCTCCTCACACTCCACTTCCACCTCCTCACCCTCCACCTCCACCTCCTCACCCTCCTCACCCTTCACCTCCACCTCCACCTCCTCACCCTCCACCTCCTCCTCCACCTCCTCACCCTCCACCTCCTCACCCTTCACCTCCTCCTCCACCTCCTCACCCTCCACCTCCTCACCCTCCACCACCTCCTCCACCTCCTCACCCTTCACCACCTCCTCCACCTCCTCACCCTCCACCTCCTCCTCCACCTCCTCACCCTCCACCTCCTCACCCTTCACCTCCTCCTCCACCTCCTCACCCTCCACCACCTCCTCCACCTCCTCATCCTCCACCTCCTCACCCTCCACCACCTCCTCCACCTCCTCACCCTTCACCACCTCCTCCACCTCCACCTCCTCACCCTCCACCTCCTCCTCCACATCCACCTCCTCACCCTCCTCCACTTCCTCACCCTCCACCACCTCCTCTAGCTCCTCACCCTCAACCACCTCCTCACCCTCCACCACCTCCTCACCCTCCACCACCTCCTCACCCCAACTTCCACCTCCTCACCCCCACCTCCTCCTCCTCACCCTCCTCCACCTCCTCACCCTCCACCTCCTCACACTCCACTTCCACCTCCTCACCCTCCTCACCCTTCACCACCTCCTCCACCTCCACCTCCTCACCCTCCACCTCCTCACCCTCCACCTCCACCTCCTCACCCTCCACCTCCTCACCCTTCACCTCCTCCTCCACCTCCACCTCCTCACCCTCCACCTCCTCACCCTCCACCACTTCCTCACCCTCCACCTCCACCTCCACCTCCTCACCCTTCTGCCTGCCACCTCCACCTCCTCCTCCACCTCCTCACCCTTCACCTCCTCCTCCTCCACCTCCTCACCCTCCACCTCCTCCTCACCTTCCACCACCTCCTCCACCTCCTCCACCTTCACCTCCTCACCCTCCACCTCCTCACCCTCCACCTCCTCCTCACCTTCCACCACCTCCTCCACCTCCTCCACCTTCACCTCCTCACCCTCCACCTCCTCACCCCCTACCTCCTCACCCTCCACCTCCTCCTCACCTTCCACCACCTCCTCCACCTCCTCCACCTTCACCTCCTCACCCTCCACCTCCTCCTCCACCTCCTCACCCTCCACCTCCTCACCCTCCACCTCCTCACCCTCCACCTCCTCAAGCTCCACTTCCACCTCCTCACCCTCCACCACCTCCTCCACCTCCTCACCCTCCATCTCCTCCTCCACTTCCTCACCCTCCACCACCTCACCCTCCACCACCTCCTCACCCCCGCCTCCTCCTCCACCTCCTCACCCTCCACCACCCCCCCACCTCCTCACCCTCCACCTCCTCACCCTCCACCACCTCCTCCACCTCCTCATCCTCCACCTCCTCACCCTCCACCACTCCTCCACCTCCTCACCCTTCACCACCTCCTCCACCTCCACCTCCTCACCCTCCACCTCCTCCTCCACATCCACCTCCTCACCCTCCTCCACTTCCTCACCCTCCACCACCTCCTCTAGCTCCTCACCCTCAACCACCTCCTCACCCTCCACCACCTCCTCACCCCAACTTCCACCTCCTCACCCCCACCTCCTCCTCCTCACCCTCCTCCACCTCCTCACCCTCCACCTCCTCACACTCCACTTCCACCTCCTCACCCTCCTCACCCTTCACCACCTCCTCCACCTCCACCTCCTCACCCTCCACCTCCTCCTCCACCTCCTCACCCTCCACCTCCTCACCCTTCACCTCCTCCTCCACCTCCTCACCCTCCACCTCCTCACCCTCCACCACCTCCTCCACCTCCTCACCCTCCACCTCCTCACCCTCCACCTCCACCTCCTCACCCTCCTCACCCTTCACCTCCACCTCCACCTCCTCACCCTCCTCCTCCACCTCCTCACCCTCCACCTCCTCACCCTCCACCTCCTCCTCACCTTCCACCACCTCCTCCACCTCCTCCACCTTCACCTCCTCACCCTCCACCTCCTCACCCTCCACCTCCTCACCCTCCACCTCCTCCTCACCTTCCACCACCTCCTCCACCTCCTCCACCTTCACCTCCTCACCCTCCACCTCCTCCTCCACCTCCTCACCCTCCACCTCCTCACCCTCCACCTCCTCACCCTCCACCTCCTCACCCTCCACCTCCTCAAGCTCCACTTCCACCTCCTCACCCTCCACCACCTCCTCCACCTCCTCACCCTCCATCTCCTCCTCCACTTCCTCACCCTCCACCACCTCACCCTCCACCACCTCCTCACCCCCGCCTCCTCCTCCACCTCCTCACCCTCCACCACCCCCTCCACCTCCTCACCCTCCACCTCCTCACCCTCCACCACCTCCTCCACCTCCTCATCCTCCACCTCCTCACCCTCCACCACCTCCTCCACCTCCTCACCCTCCATCTCCTCCTCCACCTCTTCACCCTCCATCTCCTCCTCCACTTCCTCACCCTCCACCTCCACCTCCTCCACCTCCACCTCCTCACCCTCCACCTCCTCACCCTCCTGCCTGCTATCTCCACCTCCTCACCCTCT
This sequence comes from Oncorhynchus tshawytscha, assembly GCF_018296145.1. Classification (NCBI taxonomy): domain Eukaryota; kingdom Metazoa; phylum Chordata; class Actinopteri; order Salmoniformes; family Salmonidae; genus Oncorhynchus; species Oncorhynchus tshawytscha. The sequence goes on along the minus strand of NC_056439.1, from coordinate 55,324,266 downwards.
TGCCTGCCACCTCCACATTTTACACAGGACAGGTGTCTTTCAATCAGGTGTGCGTGCGTGCATGAGAGAGAGAGAGAGAGAGAGAGAGAGAGAGAGAGAGAGAGAGAGAGAGAGAGAGAGAGAGATTCATTCTCCCTCACACAATCGTAAGTCTCGCAGGTGTCCACTTATGTCAGGGTATGATGATTAACTGATTATTAACGCCAAGATCTGATCATCGTTCAACTCATTCTTATCCAAGGTCAATATCCAATGCTGACCAAAATAGGGAACTCTATATTAAATCTATAATGACGTTTCCATCTCGATTTCTGGTAAAAATATATTTGCATTATGTTCCATGGAGCTGAATAATGAAAAGGTTGACATGATGACCATAATCTAATCTGTTATCCATGTTGAATAATGAAAAGGTTGACATGATGACCATAATCTAATCTGTTATCCATGTTGAATAATGCAGAAGCCTTATTTCACTATAAACCCAACAGGGGAAAGAGTGACAGGAAGTGACGTGTGGATATAATATAAGCAGACAGAGAATGTGAAGGGAGGAAATGGCCTTCCAGTATAATCCTAGTTAGAGAAGGACAGAGCATTCAGCTCTCATCTCCAGGGTGATGCCTCTGTCCTTTCACTACAGAGCCCTACAGGAGGCAGGGACAGTTAGTAGACAACCTGCATCCCAAATGGAATCCTATTCCCTATATACAGTAGTTCACTAATGGGCCCTGCTCAAAATGAGTGCAGTATAAAGGTAATAGGGGCCATTTGGCTCACACAGGAAGTGTCAACACAAGTGTGGTGTTAAAGTCCAGCCCTCCAATTCTCACCTCCATTAAATGCTGTTTATATGTAGAACCCCCAGACCACCTGGGAGGAGGCTGTCATGACAGTTTAACACAGAGTCTCATTCACTAACAGGTTACCACAGAGTCTTATTCACTAACAGGTTACCACAGTCTCATTGACGAACAGGTTACCACAGAGTCCCATTCACTAACAGGTTACCACAGAGTCTTATTCACTAACAGGTTACCACAGTCTCATTGACGAACAGGTTACCACAGAGTCCCATTCACTAACAGGTTACCACAGAGTCCCATTCACTAACAGCTTACCACAGTCTCATTGACGAACAGGTTACCACAGAGTCCCATTCACTAACAGGTTACCACAGAGTCTTATTCACTAACAGGTTACCACAGTCTCATTGACGAACAGGTTACCACAGAGTCCCATTCACTAACAGGTTACCACAGAGTCTCATTCACTAACAGGTTACCACAGAGTCTCATTCACTAACAGGTTACCACAGAGTCTCATTCACTAACAGGTTACCACAGAGTCTCATTCACTAACAGGTTACCACAGAGTCTCATTCACTAACAGGTTACCACAGAGTCTCATTCACTAACAGGTTACCACAGAGTCTCATTCACTAACAGGTTACCACAGAGTCTCATTCACTAACAGGTTACCACAGAGTCTCATTCACTAACAGGTTACCACATAGTCTCATTCACTAACAGGTTACCACAGAGTCTCATTCACTAACAGGTTACCACAGTCTCATTGACAAACAGGTTACCACAGAGTCTCATTCACTAACAGGTTAACACAGAGTCTCATTCACTAACAGGTTAACACAGAGTCTCATTCACTAACAGGTTACCACAGAGTCTCATTCACTAACAGGTTACCACAGAGTCTCATTCACTAACAGGTTACCACAGAGTCTCATTCACTAACAGGTTACCACAGAGTCTCATTCACTAACAGGTTACCACAGTCTCATTGATGAACAGGTTACCACAGAGTCCCATTCACTAACAGGTTACCACAGAGTCTCATTCACTAACAGGTTACCACAGAGTCTCATTCACTAACAGGTTACCACAGAGTCTCATTCACTAACAGGTTACCACAGAGTCTCATTCACTAACAGGTTACCACAGAGTCTCATTCACTAACAGGTTACCACAGAGTCTCATTCACTAACAGGTTACCACAGTCTCATTGATGAACAGGTTACCACAGAGTCCCATTCACTAACAGGTTACCACAGAGTCCATTCACTAACAGGTTACCACAGAGTCTCATTCACTAACAGGTTACCACAGAGTCTCATTCACTAACAGGTTACCACAGAGTCTCATTCACTAACAGGTTACCACAGAGTCTCATTCACTAACAGGTTACCACAGAGTCTCATTCACTAACAGGTTACCACAGAGTCTCATTCACTAACAGGTTACCACAGAGTCTCATTCACTAACAGGTTAACACAGAGTCTCATTCACTAACAGGTTAACACAGAGTCTCATTCACTAACAGGTTACCACAGAGTCTCATTCACTAACAGGTTACCACAGAGTCTCATTCACTAACAGGTTACCACAGAGTCTCATTCACTAACAGGTTACCACAGAGTCTCATTCACTAACAGGTTACCACAGCATCTCATTATATACTAGAGTTGGTCCAATTAGGTTCAATATGTAAACCAGTTGATTAAAAGTTTGAATTTAGAGCAAAACCTATTAAACATTCTCATTTTGAATTTTGAGCAATATTTCTAATAAACTGTCATGTTTGGAACCATTTGAAAAAAAATCAAGCGCTCTCCAATTCTGTAGATGATTCTCAATGTGGTCAGATCTACATTATTCTCAATGTGGTCAGATCTAGATGATTCTCAATGTGGTCAGATCTACATTATTCTCAATGTGGTCAGATCTGGATGATTCTCAATGTGGTCAGATCTGGATGATTCTCAATGTGGTCAGATCTAGATGATTCTCAATGTGGTCAGATCTAGATGATTTTCAATGTGGTCAGATCTGGATGATTCTCAATGTGGTCAGATCTACATGATTCTCAATGTGGTCAAATCTAGATGATTCTCAATGTGGTCAGATCTACATGATTCTCAATGTGGTCAGATCTAGATGACTCTCAATGTGGTCAGATATAGATGATTCTCAATGTGGTCCGATCTACATGATTCTCAATGTGATCAGATTGAGATGATTCTCAATGTGGTCAGATCTACATGACAACCTCGTCGCTTGAATAGGTGAAATATTTCTTCCTGTTGTACTGTATCAGGAGGGTTGTTGAAACCAGGCCTGTGGTCTTTGAAGCTCGATTTATCCCGTGTTACTGCAGCCTGGTCTCATAGACTAGACGTAACATAGTAAACCTAATCTCGGGAAACGGAGATGGGTTCATATGTTACATTTGGTATGGTTATATAAGACAGGTTACTTATGACAATAGGGAGGACGGAATGGAGGAAGTTAGGATGGATGGCCACCTAGCCAACATTAGACCCAACCAATTGGAATTTGTGAGATATCATATGTTTTGAAAATCAGTAACATATTTTACGAAATGAAATTCGTAACATATAGTATTGTAGGAATTGTAATTTGTAACATATAATGTAAAATAGATGGACAGCCACAAAGGAATACATACCACACGAAACAGAGCATTACTAAATTGGAGTGTCTCGGATTTAAATGTACTATGTTCGGTCTACCCAACTTAGTTACTGGGTTGTTACCCGGTCTAATTCTGTTGTATGCAGGGTTCTAACACTATCGATTAAAGGGTGTATGTATTTAGTAATATATTGATATATTATATAACTGAATGTTTTTTGTGATGTATTTAGTAATATATTGATATATTATATAACTGAATGTTTATTGTGATGTACAGAGAGGACAAAACATTAAGAACACCTGATTTCCATGAAACACTGACCAGGTGAATCCAGGTGAAAGCTATGATTCATTATTGATGTCACTTGTTAAATCCACTTCAATCAGTGTAGATGAAGGGGAGGAGACAGGTTAAAGAAGGATTATTAAGTCTTGAGACAATTGAGACATGTATTGTGTATGTGTGCCATTCAGAGGGTGAATTTGCAAGACAAACTATTAAAGTGCCTTTGAACGGGGTATGGAAGTATGTGCCAGGTAGACCAGTTTGTGTCAAGAACTGCAACGCTGCTGGGTTTTTCACGCTGAACAGTTTCCTGTGTGTGTCAAGAATGGTCCACCAGCCAAAGGATATCCAGCCAACTTGACATAACTGTGGGAAGCATTGGAGTCAACATGGGCCAGCATCCCTGTGGAACGCTTTTGACACCTTGTAGAGTCCATGTCCCGACGAATTGAGGCTGATCTGAGGGCAAAAGGGGGAGCAACTCAATATTAGGAAGGTGTTCCTAATCTTTTGTATACTCAGTGTATGTATTAATATATACAGTCGTGGCCAAAAGTTTTGAGAATGACACAAATATTAATTTCCACAAAATTGGCTGCTTCAGTGTCTTTAGATATTTTTGTCAGATGTTACTATGAATACTGAAGTATAATTACAAGCATTTCATAAGTGTCAAAGGCTTTTATTGACAATTACATGAAGTTGATGCAGAGTCAATATTTGCAGTGTTGACCCTTCTTTTTCAAGACCTCTGCAATCCGCCATGGCATGCTGTCAATTAACTTCTGGGCCACATCCTGACTGATGGCAGCCCATTCTTGCATAATCAATGCTTGGAGTTTGTCAAAATTTGTGGGTTTTTGTTTGTCCACCTGCCTCTTGAGGATTGACCACAAGTTCTCAATGGGATTAAGGTCTGGGGAGTTTCCCGGCCATGGACCCAAAAGATCGATGTTTTGTTCCCAGAGCCACATAGTTATCACTTTTGCCTTATGGCAAGGTGCTCCATCATGCTGGAAAAGGCATTGTTTGTCACCAAACTGTTCCTGGATTGTTGGGATAAGTTGCTCTCGGAGGATGTGTTGGTACCATTCTTTATTCATGGCTGTGTTCTTAGGCAAAATTGTGAGTGAGCCCACTCCCTTGAATGAGAAGCAACCCCACACATGAATGGTCTCAGGATGCTTTACTGTTGGCATGACACAGGACTGATGGTAGCGCTCACCTGGTCTTCTCCGGACAAGCTTTTTTCGGGATGCCCCAAACAATTAGAAAGGGGATTCATCAGAGAAAATTACTTTACCCCAGTCCTCAGCAATCCAATCCCTGTACCTTTTGAAGGAATATCAGTCTGTCCCTGATGTTTTACCTGGAGCGAAGTGGCTTCTTTGCTACCCTTCTTGACACCAGGCCATCCTCCAAAAGTCTTTGCCTCACTGTGCATGCAGATGCACTCACACCTGCCTGCTGCCATTCCTGAGCAAGCTCTGTACTGGTGGTGCCCCGATCCCGCAGCTGAATCAACTTTAGGAGACGGTCCTGGCACTTGCTGGACTTTCTTGGGCGCCCTGAAGCCTTCTTCACAACAATTGAACCGCTCTCCTTGAAGTTCTTGATGATCTGATAAATGGTTGATTTAGGTGCAATCTTACTGGCAGCAATATCCTTGCCTGTGAAGCCCTTTTTGTGCAAAGCAATGATGACAGCACGTGTTTCCTTGCAGGTAACCATGGTTGGCAGAAGAAGAACAATGATTCCAAGCACCACCCTCCTTTTGAAGCTTCCAGTCTGTTATTCGAACTCAATCAGCATGACAGAGTGATCTCCAGCCTTGTCCTCATCAACACTCACACCTGTGAAACGTGAAAATCACTGACATGATGTCAGCTGGTCCTTTTGTGGCACGGCTGAAATGCAGTGGAAATGTTTTTTTGGTATTCCGTTCATTTGCATGGAAAAGAGGGACTTTTCAATTAATTGCAAATCATCTGATCACTCTTCATAACATTCTGGAGTATATGAAAATTGCCATCATACAAACTGAGGCAGCAGTCTTTGTGAAAATTAATATTTGTGTCATTCTCAAAACTTTTAGCCACGACTGTACAGGTGATGCTGCATGAAAACATCCTAACAATATTGTAAGTACTGTTCCCAGTAGAGGTCGGTGTTTGAAAGCAACTTGGAATCGAAGAATCTACCGGAATCACTGCGGAATCAGTGGGATCTCACATTTTTCAACACATGGTTTGAAAAACCACATGATTGAACAAAGCTTCAGATGTTATTGATCCTGTTACTTGAAACGAGTGTCAGTACATTGTGTCAGATCAGTAATGTTTTGAAAACTGCTGCGAGAACGTCAAAGCTTCTGTATCAATCGTCCCGTCACTAACAGTTTATGTTACCTGTCCAGTTATCGACCGTGATGGGAACCCCAGGCCTTATGATCCCAGTTATCAACAGTTATGGGAACCCCAGGCGTTATGATCCCAGTTATCGACCGTGATGGGAACCCCAGGCGTTATGATCCCAGTTATCGACCGTGATGGGAACCCCAGGCCTTATGATCCCAGTTATCAACAGTGATGGGAGCCCCAGGCGTTATGATCCCAGTTAACGACCGTGATGGGAACCCCAGGCGTTATGATCCCAGTTATCGACCATGATGGGAACCCCAGGCGTTATGATCCCAGTTATCAACAGTGATGGGAACCCCAGGCGTTATGATCCCAGTTAACGACCGTGATGGGAACCCCAGGCGTTATGATCCCAGTTATCGACCGTGATGGGAACCCCAGGCCTTATGATCCCAGTTATCAACAGTGATGGGAACCCCAGGCGTTATGATCCCAGTTATCGACCGTGATGGGAACCCCAGGCGTTATGATCCCAGTTATCAACAGTGATGGGAACCCCAGGTGTTATGATCCCAGTTATCGACAGTGATGGGAACCCCAGGCGTTATGATCCCAGTTATCGACCGTGATGGGAACCCCAGGCGTTATGATCCCAGTTATCAACAGTGATGGGAACCCCAGGCGTTATGATCCCAGTTATCAACAGTGATGGGAACCCCAGGCGTTATGATCCCAGTTATCGACAGTGATGGGAACCCCAGGCCTTATGATCCCAGTTATCGACAGTGATGGGAACCTCAGGCCTTATGATCCCTTCCGGGCGTTCAAAAACAGTGAATTCCAAAAAAACTTTGTTTAAAAAACTTCTTAGTCTGAACTTATTCAGTGGTGTAAAGTACTTCATTAAAATACTTTAAAGTAACACTTAAGTTGTTTTTTGGGGTATCTGTATTGTACTATTTATCCCTTTGGCAACTTTTACCTTTACTTCACTACATTCCTAAAGAAAATAATATACTTTTTACTTCATACATTTTTTCTGACACCCAAAAGTACTCATTACATTTTGACAGGAAAATGGTCCAATTCACCTACTTGTCAAGAGAACATCCCTGGTCATCCCCACTGACCCACTAATCACAAATGCTTTGTTTGTAAATGAATGTCTGAGTGTTGGAGTGTGCCCCTGGCTATCTGTAAATCAAATAAAAACAAGAAAATTGTGCCATATGGTTTGCTTAATATAAGGAATTTGAAATGGTGTATACTTTTACTTTTGTATAGTTAAGTATATTTTTGCAATTACATTTACTTTTGATACTAAAATATATTTAAACCGAATTCAATTAAAATGGCACCGGAGGGGAGGGCTGCTGTTTAATGGCGTGGCAGGTAGCCTAGTGGTTAGAGTATTGCACTAGTAACCGAAAAGTTGCAGGATCAAATCCCTGAGCTGACAAGGTAAAAAAAATATATGTCCTTCTACCCCTGAACACGACAGCCACTGTTCCTAGGCTGTCATTGAAATAAGAATTTGTTCTTAACTGACTTGCCTAGTTAAATAAAATACAATTATTGGCTCTTAACCGCGTTGTTTGTAACTTGTTTTGTACATAATGTTGCTGCTGCTGTCTCTTACGACCAAAAAGAGCTTCTGGACATCAGGACTGGGATTACTCACCTCAAATTGGACAAAGAGTTCTTCTTCAAGGACCAGGCCCTGTGATTCGCAGGAAAAGGAAACAGAGGTTTCGCGGAAAGAGATCAGGGTGCCTTGTGAGGATCAGGTGACGAGTGGCTAATCTGCCCTTGCCTTCCATCCTGCTAGCTAATATTCAATCGCTGGAAATTAAATAGGATGAACTGATAGCACATGTATCCTACCAACAGGCCATTAAAAGTTGTAATATGTTATGTTTCACCGAATCGTGACTGAACAACGTCATTACGAACATACAGCTGGCGGGTTATACACTATCGGCAGGACAGAACAGCAGCCTCTGGTAAGACACGGGGTGGGGGCCTATGCATATTTGTAAACAATAGCTGGTACACGATATCTAAGGAAGTCTCAAGATTTTGCTCGCCTGAGGTAGAGAATCTCATGATAAGCTGTAGACCACACTACCTATCTAGATGATTTTCACCTGTATTTTTTGTAGCTGTCTACAAACCACCACAGACCGATGCTGGAACTAAGACCACTCTCAATGAGCTGTATAGGGCCATAAGCAAACAGGAAAACGCTCATCCAGAGGCGGCGCTCCTAGTGGCCGGGGACTTTAATGCAGGGAAACTTAAATCAGTTTTATCTCATTTCTATCAGCATGTTAAATGTGCAACCAGAGGAAAACATTTCTAGACCACCTTTACTCCACACACGGAGATGAATACAAGCTCTCCCTCGCCCTCCATTTGGCAAATCTGACCATAATTCTATCCTCCTGATTCCTGCTTACAAGCAAAAATTAAAGCAGGAAGCACCAGTGACACGGTCTTTAAAAAAAGTGGTAGCACTGTGATTAGGCCCCATCAACAGCAGCATCACTGTGAATAGACCTCATAAACAGCAGCACTGTGAATAGACCTCATAAACAGCAGCATCACTGTGAATAGACCTCATAAACAGCAGCATCACTGTGAATAGACCTCATAAACAGCAGCACTGTGAATAGACCTCATAAACAGCAGCACTGTGAATAGACCTCATAAACAGCAGCACTTTGAATAGACCTCATAAACAGCAGCACTGTGAATAGACCTCATAAACAGCAGCATCACTGTGAATAGGCCTCATAAACAGCAGCACTGTGAATAGACCTCATAAACAGCAGCACTGTGAATAGACCTCATAAACAGCAGCACTGTGAATAGACCTCATAAACATCAGCACTGTGAATGGACCTCATAGACAGCAGCACTGTGAATAGACCTCATAAACAGCAGCACTGTGAATAGACCTCATAGACAGCATAACTGTGAATAGACCTCATAGACAGCAGCACTGTGAATAGACCTCATAAACAGCAGCACTGTGAATAGGCCTCATAAACAGCAGCATCACTGTGAATAGGCCTCATAAACAGCAGCACTGTGAATAGACCTCATAAACAGCAGCACTGTGAATAGACCTCATAAACAGCAGCACTGTGAATAGACCTCATACACAGCAGCACTGTGAATAGACCTCATAAACATCAGCACTGTGAATAGACCTCATAAACAGCAGCACTGTGAATAGACCTCATAAACAGCAGCACTGTGAATAGACCTCATAAACAGCAGCACTGTGAATAGACCTCATAAACATCAGCACTGTGAAAAGACCTCATAGACAGCAGCACTGTGAATAGACCTCATAAACAGCAGCACTGTGAATAGACCTCATAAACAGCAGCACTGTGAATAGACCTCATAAACAGCAGCACTGTGAATAGACCTCATAAACAGCAGCACTGTGAATAGACCTCATAAACATCAGCACTGTGAATGGACCTCATAAACAGCATCACTGTGAATAGACCTCAAACAGCAGCACTGTGAATAGACCTCATAAACAGCAGCACTGTGAATAGACCTCATAGACAGCAGCACTGTGAATAGACCTCATAAACAGCAGCACTGTGAATAGACCTCATAAACAGCAGCACTGTGAATAGACCTCATAAACAGCAGCACTGTGAATAGACCTCATAAACAGCAGCACTGTGAATAGACCTCATAAACAGCATCACTGTGAATAGACCTCAAACAGCAGCACTGTGAATAGACCTCATAAACATCAGCACTGTGAATGGACCTCATAGACAGCAGCACTGTGAATAGACCTCATAAACAGCAGCACTGTGAATAGACCTCATAGACAGCATAACTGTGAATAGACCTCATAGACAGCAGCACTGTGAATAGACCTCATAAACAGCAGCACTGTGAATAGACCTCATAAACAGCAGCACTGTGAATAGACCTCATACACAGCAGCACTGTGAATAGACCTCATAAACATCAGCACTGTGAATAGACCTCATAAACAGCAGCACTGTGAATAGACCTCATAAACAGCAGCACTGTGAATAGACCTCATAAACAGCAGCACTGTGAATAGACCTCATAAACATCAGCACTGTGAATAGACCTCATAGACAGCAGCACTGTGAATAGACCTCATAAACAGCAGCACTGTGAATAGACCTCATAAACAGCAGCACTGTGAATAGACCTCATAAACAGCAGCACTGTGAATAGACCTCATAAACAGCAGCACTGTGAATAGACCTCATAAACAGCATCACTGTGAATAGACCTCAAACAGCAGCACTGTGAATAGACCTCATAGACAGCAACACTGTGAATAGACCTCATAAACAGCATCACTGTGAATAGACCTCAAACAGCAGCACTGTGAATAGACCTCATAGACAGCAACACTGTGAATAGGCCCCATGAACAGCAGCACTGTGAATAGACTTCATAAACAGCAGCACTGTGAATAGACCTCATAAACAGCAGCACTGTGAATAGGCCCCATGAACAGCAGCACTGTGAATAGACCTCATAAACATCAGCACTGTGAATAGACCTCATAGACAGCAGCACTGTGAATAGACCTCATAAACAGCAGCATCACTGTGAATAGGCCTCAAAACAGCATCACTGTGAATAGACCTCATAAACAGCATCACCTTGAATAGGCCTCATAAACAGCAGCACTGTGAATAGGCCTCATAAACAGCAGCACTGTGAATAGGCCCCATGAACAGCAGCACTGTGAATAGACCTCATAAACAGCAGCACTGTGAATAGGCCCCATGAACAGCAGCATCACTGTGAATATGCCTCATAAACAGCAGCACTGTGAATAGGCCTCATAAACAGCATCACTGTGAATAGACCTCATAAACAGCAGCACTGTGAATAGACCTCATAAACAGCATCACTGTGAATAGACCTCATAAACAGCAGCACTGTGAATAGACCTCATAGACAGCAGCACTGTGAATAGGCCCCATGAACAGCAGCACTGTGAATAGACCTCATAAACAGCAGCACTGTGAATAAGCCCCATGAACAGCAGCATCACTGTGAATAGGCCTCATAAACAGCAGCACTGTGAATAGGCCTCATAAACAGCATCACTGTGAATAGACCTCATAAACAGCAGCACTGTGAATAGACCTCATAAACAGCATCACTGTGAATAGACCTCATAAACAGCAGCACTGTGAATAGATCTCATAAACAGCAGCACTGTGAATAGACTTCATAAACAGCAGCACTGTGAATAGACCTCATAAACAGCAGCACTGTGAATAGACCTCATAAACAGCATCACTGTGAATAGACCTCAAACAGCAGCACTGTGAATAGACATCATAGACAGCAGCACTGTGAATAGGCCCTATGAACAGCAGCACTGTGAAGACTTCATAAACAGCAGCACTGTGAATAGGCCCCATGAACAGCAGCATCACTGTGAATAGGCCTCATAAACAGCAGCACTGTGAATAGGCCTCAAAACAGCATCACTGTGAATAGACCTCATAAACAGCATCACTGTGAATAGGCCTGTGTTTAAAGGAGAATGTAGATAAAAGTGGGGGAATAGCATGGTGAATAGCTGGGGGAATAGCAGGGAGAAAGGCATGGTGATTAGCAGGGAGAATAGCAGGGATAAAAGCACTGTGAATAGCATGGTGATTAGCAGGGAGAATAGCACTGTGAATAGCATGGTGAATAGCTGGGAGAATAGCAGGGAGAATAGCATGGTGAATAGCTGGGAGAATAGCAGGGAGAATAGCATGGTGAATAGCATGGAGAATAGCAGGGAGATTAGCATGGTGATTAGCAGGGAGAATAGCAGGGAGAAAAGCATTGTGAATAGCATGATGAATAGTGTTACAGATTTGGTTCCGTCCCTCTCCTCGCCCCTACCTGGGCTCGAACCAGGGACCCTCTGCACACAACAACAGTCACCCATGAAGCATCGTTACCCATCACGCCACAAAAGCCGCGGCCCCCTTTTCAAGGGGAACAACTACTTCAGGTCTCAGAGTGAGTGACGTTACCCAATTGAAACACTATTAGTGCTCACCACCGCTAACTAGCTAGCCATTTCACATCGGTTACAATAGCATGATGAATAGCAGGGTGAATAGTAGGGAGAATAGCTGGGAGAAGAGTAGGGAGAATAGCAGGGAGAATAGCATGGTGAATAGCAGGGTGAATAGCAGGGAGAATAGCAGGGAGAAGAGCAGGGAGAATAGCAAGGAGAATAGCAGGGAGAATAGCAGGGAGAAGGGCAAGGAGAATAGCAGGGAGAATAGCAGGGTGAATTGCAGGGAGAATAGCATGGTGAAGAGCATGGTGAAGAGCAGGGAGAATATCAGGGAGAAGAGCAGGGAGAAGAGCAGGGAGAATAGCAGGGAGAAGAGTAGGGAGAATAGCAGGGAGAAGGGCAGGGAGAAGAGTAGGGAGAAGAGCAGGGAGAATAGCAGGGAGAATAGCAGGGTGAATAGCAGGGAGAATAGCAGGGAGAATAGCATGGTGAAGAGCAGGGAGAATATCAGGGAGAAAAGCAGGGAGAAGAGCAGGGAGAATAGCAAGGACAATAGCAGGGAGAATAGCAGGGAGAAGAGTAGGGAGAAGCTAGAAGAGTATGACAAGGTTTTCTGGTGTATGTCAGATAAATGAATGACACAGTTCTCTTTCCCACAATGCTTAGCAGGCAGGGTGAGGTCCATGAGGTTTCAGACACTGGGAGTACACCACTAATCTGCCCCCTGGTCCAATACACAACACCAGTGGAGACTGTGTGATTGGAAGTCCTTGGGGGCAGGTACTGTTCAGATAGAGAGAATAACCCCTCATTGACTTGGTAATGATGTGGCCAGCAATGGGAGTGGCACCCTATAGGCTCCAACAGTAGCTTTCAAAGTACCCCTAATGCTAGTACCAATACAACTAAGGACAGAGACTCAGGGATGATCTGAAACTCAGGGCATGGCCCAACTCTGACCCCAAAATACACTATATGTTGTATGTTACAAACTCTCCCACTAACAGACAAACTAGCAGGCCTACAGGTAACCTCAGGTGAACTAGTTCAGGTAACCTCAGGTGAACTAGTTCAGGTAACCTCAGGTGAACTAGTTCAGGTAACCTCAGGTGAACTAGTTCAGGTAACCTCAGGTGAACTAGTTCAGGTAACCTCAGGTGAACTAGTACAGGTAACCTCAGGTGAACTAGTACAGGTAACCTCAGGTGAACTAGTTCAGGTAACCCCAGGTGAACTAGTTCAGGTAACCTCAGGTGAACTAGTTCAGGTAACCCCAGGTGAACTAGTTCAGGTAACCTCAGGTGAACTAGTTCAGGTAACCTCAGGTGAACTAGTACAGGTAACCTCAGGTGAACTAGTACAGGTAACCTCAGGTGAACTAGTTAATGTAACCTCAGGTGAACTAGTTCAGGTAACCTCAGGTGAACTAGTTCAGGTAACCTCAGGTGAACTAGTTAATGTAACCTCAGGTGAACTAGTACAGGTAACCTCAGGTGAACTAGTTCAGGTAACCTCAGGTGAACTAGTTCAGGTAACCTCAGGTGAACTAGTTCAGGTAACCTCAGGTGAACTAGTTAATGTAACCTCAGGTGAACTAGTACAGGTAACCTCAGGTGAACTAGTTCAGGTAACCTCAGGTGAACTAGTTCAGGTAACCTCAGGTGAACTAGTACAGGTAACCTCAGGTGAACTAGTTAATGTAACCTCAGGTGAACTAGTACAGGTAACCTCAGGTGAACTAGTACAGGTAACCCCAGGTGAACTAGTACAGGTAACCTCAGGTGAACTAGTTCAGGTAACCCCAGGTGAACTAGTACAGGTAACCTCAGGTGAACTAGTTAATGTAACCTCAGGTGAACTAGTACATGTAACCTCAGGTGAACTAGTACAGGTAACCTCAGGTGAACTAGTTCAGGTAACCTCAGGTGAACTAGTACAGGTAACCTCAGGTGAACTAGTACAGGTAACCTCAGGTGAACTAGTACAGGTAACCTCAGGTGAACTAGTTCAGGTAACCCCAGGTGAACTAGTTAATGTAACCTCAGGTGAACTAGTTCAGGTAACCTCAGGTGAACTAGTTCAGGTAACCTCAGGTGAACAAGTACAGGTAACCCCAGGTGAACTAGTTCAGGTAACCTCAGGTGAACTAGTTCAGGTAACCCCAGGTGAACTAGTTAATGTAACCTCAGGAGAAATAGTACAGGTAACCTCAGGTGAACTAGTACAGGTAACCTCAGGTGAACTAGTTCAGGTAACCTCAGGTGAACTAGTACAGGTAACTAGTACAGGTAACCTCAGGTGAACTAGTACAGGTAACCTCAGGTGAACTAGTTCAGGTAACCTCAGGTGAACTAGTTCAGGTAACCCCAGGTGAACTAGTTCAGGTAACCTCAGGTGAACTAGTTCAGGTAACCTCAGGTGAACTAGTACAGGTAACCTCAGGTGAACTAGTTAATGTAACCTCAGGTGAACTAGTACAGGTAACCTCAGGTGAACTAGTACAGGTAACCTCAGGTGAACTAGTTCAGGTAACCTCAGGTGAACTAGTACAGGTAACCTCAGGTGAACTAGTTCAGGTAACCTCAGGTGAACTAGTACAGGTAACCCCAGGTGAACTAGTTAATGTAACCTCAGGTGAACTAGTTCAGGTAACCCCAGGTGAACTAGTACAGGTAACCTCAGGTGAACTAGTTCAGGTAACCTCAGGTGAACTAGTTCAGGTAACCCCAGGTGAACTAGTACAGGTAACCTCAGGTGAACTAGTACAGGTAACCTCAGGTGAACTAGTACAGGTAACCTCAGGTGAACTAGTTCAGGTATCCTCAGGTGAACTAGTACAGGTAACCTCAGGTGAACTAGTTCAGGTAACCTCAGGTGAACTAGTACAGGTAACCTCAGGTGAACTAGTACAGGTAACCACAGGTGAACTAGTTCAGGTAACCACAGGTGAACTAGTTCAGGTAACCTCAGGTGAACTAGTACAGGTAACCACAGGTGAACTAGTTAATGTAACCTCAGGTGAACTAGTTAATGTAACCTCAGGTGAACTAGTACAGGTAACCTCAGGTGAACTAGTTCAGGTAACCACAGGTGAACTAGTTCAGGTAACCACAGGTGAACTAGTTCAGGTAACCTCAGGTGAACTAGTACAGGTAACCTCAGGTGAACTAGTACAGGTAACCACAGGTGAACTAGTACAGGTAACCTCAGGTGAACTAGTTCAGGTAACCTCAGGTGAACTAGTACAGGTAACCTCAGGTGAACTAGTACAGGTAACCTCAGGTGAACTAGTTCAGGTAACCTCAGGTGAACTAGTACAGGTAACCTCAGGTGAACTAGTTCAGGTAACCTCAGGTGAACTAGTTCAGGTAACCCCAGGTGAACTAGTACAGGTAACCTCAGGTGAACTAGTTCAGGTAACCTCAGGTGAACTAGTTCAGGTAACCTCAGGTGAACTAGTTAATGTAACCTCAGGTGAACTAGTTCAGGTAACCTCAGGTGAACTAGTTCAGGTAACCTCAGGTGAACTAGTTCAGGTAACCTCAGGTGAACTAGTTCAGGTAACCCCAGGTGAACTAGTACAGGTAACCTCAGATGAACTAGTTCAGGTAACCTCAGGTGAACTAGTTCAGGTAACCTCAGGTGAACTAGTTCAGGAAACCCCAGGTGAACTAGTACAGGTAACCTCAGGTGAACTAGTTCAGGTAACCTCAGGTGAACTAGTTCAGGTAACCTCAGGTGAACTAGTTCAGGTAACCTCAGGTGAACTAGTTCAGGTAACCTCAGGTGAACTAGTTCAGGTAACCTCAGGTGAACTAGTTCAGGTAACCTCAGGTGAACTAGTACAGGTAACCTCAGGTGAACTAGTTCAGGTAACGTCAGGTGAACTAGTACAGGTAACCCCAGGTGAACTAGTTAATGTAACCTCAGGTGAACTAGTTCAGGTAACCTCAGGTGAACTAGTACAGGTAACCTCAGGTGAACTAGTTCAGGTAACCTCAGGTGAACTAGTTCAGGTAACCTCAGGTGAACTAGTACAGGTAACCTCAGGTGAACTAGTTCAGGTAACCTCAGGTGAACTAGTACAGGTAACCTCAGGTGAACTAGTTCAGGTAACCTCAGGTGAACTAGTACAGGTAACCTCAGGTGAACTAGTTCAGGTAACCCCAGGTGAACTAGTTAATGTAACCTCAGGTGAACTAGTTCAGGTAACCTCAGGTGAACTAGTACAGGTAACCTCAGGTGAACTAGTACAGGTAACCTCAGGTGAACTAGTACAGGTAACCTCAGGTGAACTAGTTCAGGTAACCTCAGGTGAACTAGTACAGGTAACCTCAGGTGAACTAGTACAGGTAACCTCAGGTGAACTAGTACAGGTAACCTCAGGTGAACTAGTACAGGTAACCTCAGGTGAACTAGTTCAGGTAACCTCAGGTGAACTAGTTCAGGTAACCTCAGGTGAACTAGTTCAGGTAACCTCAGGTGAACTAGTACAGGTAACCTCAGGTGAACTAGTTCAGGTAACCTCAGGTGAACTAGTTCAGGTAACCTCAGGTGAACTAGTTCAGGTAACCTCAGGTGAACTAGTTCAGGTAACCTCAGGTGAACTAGTACAGGTAACCTCAGGTGAACTAGTTCAGGTAACCTCAGGTGAACTAGTACAGGTAACCTCAGGTGAACTAGTTCAGGTAACCTCAGGTGAACTAGTACAGGTAACCTCAGGTGAACTAGTTCAGGTAACCTCAGGTGAACTAGTACAGGTAACCTCAGGTGAACTAGTACAGGTAACCTCAGGTGAACTAGTTCAGGTAACCTCAGGTGAACTAGTACAGGTAACCTCAGGTGAACTAGTTCAGGTAACCCCAGGTGAACTAGTTAATGTAACCTCAGGTGAACTAGTTCAGGTAACCTCAGGTGAACTAGTACAGGTAACCTCAGGTGAACTAGTACAGGTAACCTCAGGTGAACTAGTTCAGGTAACCTCAGGTGAACTAGTACAGGTAACCTCAGGTGAACTAGTACAGGTAACCTCAGGTGAACTAGTACAGGTAACCTCAGGTGAACTAGTACAGGTAACCTCAGGTGAACTAGTTCAGGTAACCTCAGGTGAACTAGTACAGGTAACCTCAGGTGAACTAGTACAGGTAACCTCAGGTGAACTAGTACAGGTAACCTCAGGTGAACTAGTACAGGTAACCTCAGGTGAACTAGTTCAGGTAACCTCAGGTGAACTAGTTCAGGTAACCACAGGTGAACTAGTTCAGGTAACGTCAGGTGAACTAGTACAGGTAACCTCAGGTGAACTAGTTAATGTAACCTCAGGTGAACTAGTTCAGGTAACCTCAGGTGAACTAGTACAGGTAACCTCAGGTGAACTAGTACAGGTAACCCCAGGTGAACTAGTTAATGTAACCTCAGGAGAAATAGTACAGGTAACCTCAGGTGAACTAGTACAGGTAACCCCAGGTGAACTAGTTAATGTAACCCCAGGTGAACTAGTTAATGTAACCTCAGGTGAACTAGTACAGGTAACCTCAGGTGAACTAGTTCAGGTAACCCAAATACATAATCTACCACTGTCACCTAACCAAAGACCTGCCACAAGCTCATGTTAACCATATCCCATTTAGCTACACCTTGATAAAGCTGGTTTAATATGTTAACCATATCCCATTTAGCTACACCTTGATAAACCTGCTTAAATATGTTAACCATATCCCATTTAGCTACACCTTGATGAACCTGGTTAAATATGTTAACCATATCCCATTTAGCTACACCTTGATAAACCTGGTTAAATATGTTAACCATATCCCATTTAGCTACACCTTGATAAAGCTGGTTAAATCTGTTAACCATATCCCATTTAGCTACACCTTGATAAAGCTGGTTAAATCTGTTAACCATATCCCATTTAGCTACACCTTGATAAAGCTGGTTAAATATGTTAACCATATCCCATTTAGCTACACCTTGATAAACCTGGTTAAATCTGTTAACCATATCCCATTTAGCTACACCTTGATAAAGCTGGTTAAATCTGTTAACCATATCCCATTTAGCTACACCTTGATAAACCTGCTTAAATATGTTAACCATATCCCATTTAGCTACACCTTGATAAACCTGGTTAAATCTGTTAACCATATCCCATTTAGCTACACCTTGATAAACCTGCTTAAATATGTTAACCATATCCCATTTAGCTACACCTTGATAAACCTGCTTAAATATGTTAACCATATCCCATTTAGCTACACCTTGATAAACCTGCTTAAATATGTTAACCATATCCCATTTAGCTACACCTTGATAAACCTGGTTAAATCTGTTAACCATATCCCATTTAGCTACACCTTGATAAAGCTGGTTAAATCTGTTAACCATATCCCATTTAGCTACACCTTGATAAACCTGCTTAAATATGTTAACCATATCCCATTTAGCTACACCTTGATAAACCTGCTTAAATATGTTAACCATATCCCATTTAGCTACACCTTGATAAACCTGCTTAAATATGTTAACCATATCCCATTTAGCTACACCTTGATAAACCTGGTTAAATCTGTTAACCATATCCCATTTAGCTACACCTTGATAAACCTGGTTAAATCTGTTAACCATATCCCATTTAGCTACACCTTGATAAACCTGGTTAAATCTGTTAACCATATCCCATTTAGCTACACCTTGATAAACCTGGTTAAATCTGTTAACCATATCCCATTTAGCTACACCTTGATAAACCTGGTTAAATCTGTTAACCATATCCCATTTAGCTACACCTTGATAAAGCTGGTTAAATCTGTTAACCATATCCCATTTAGCTACACCTTGATAAACCTGCTTAA
Organism: Oncorhynchus tshawytscha; assembly: GCF_018296145.1. Taxonomy (NCBI): domain Eukaryota; kingdom Metazoa; phylum Chordata; class Actinopteri; order Salmoniformes; family Salmonidae; genus Oncorhynchus; species Oncorhynchus tshawytscha. The sequence continues at coordinate 55,305,259 of NC_056439.1, read as the reverse complement.
ATATGTTAACCATATCCCATTTAGCTACACCTTGATAAACCTGCTTAAATATGTTAACCATATCCCATTTAGCTACACCTTGATAAACCTGCTTAAATATGTTAACCATATCCCATTTAGCTACACCTTGATAAACCTGCTTAAATCTGTTAACCATATCCCATTTAGCTACACCTTGATAAACCTGGTTAAATATGTTAACCATATCCCATTTAGCTACACCTTGATAAAGCTGGTTAAATATGTTAACCATATCCCATTTAGCTACACCTTGATAAACCTGGTTAAATATGTTAACCATATCCCATTTAGCTACACCTTGATAAACCTGGTTAAATATGTTAACCATATCCCATTTAGCTACACCTTGATAAACCTGGTTAAATATGTTAACCATATCCCATTTAGCTACACCTTGATAAACCTGGTTAAATATGTTAACCATATCCCATTTAGCTACACCTTGATAAAGCTGGTTAAATATGTTAACCATATCCCATTTAGCTACACCTTGATAAAGCTGGTTAAATATGTTAACCATATCCCTTTTAGCTACACCTTGATAAACCTGCTTAAATATGTTAACCATATCCCATTTAGCTACACCTTGATAAACCTGCTTAAATATGTTAACCATATCCCATTTAGCTACACCTTGATAAACCTGCTTAAATCTGTTAACCATATCCCATTTAGCTACACCTTGATAAACCTGCTTAAATATGTTAACCATATCCCATTTAGCTACATCTTGATAAACCTGGTTAAATATGTTAACCATATCCCATTTAGCTACACCTTGATAAACCTGGTTAAATCTGTTAACCATATCCCATTTAGCTACACCTTGATAAACCTGGTTAAATATGTTAACCATATCCCATTTAGCTACACCTTGATAAACCTGGTTAAATATGTTAACCATATCCCATTTAGCTACACCTTGATAAACCTGCTTAAATATGTTAACCATATCCCATTTAGCTACACCTTGATAAAGCTGGTTAAATATGTTAACCATATCCCATTTAGCTACACCTTGATAAACCTGGTTAAATATGTTAACCATATCCCATTTAGCTACACCTTGATAAACCTGGTTAAATATGTTAACCATATCCCATTTAGCTACACCTTGATAAACCTGGTTAAATATGTTAACCATATCCCATTTAGCTACACCTTGATAAACCTTGTTAAATATGTTAACCATATCCCATTTAGCTACACCTTGATAAACCTGGTTAAATCTGTTAACCATATCCCTTTAGCTACACCTTGATAAACCTGGTTAAATATGTTAACCATATGCCATTTAGCTACACCTTGATAAACCTGGTTAAATCTGTTAACCATATCCCATTTAGCTACACCTTGATAAACCTGGTTAAATCTGTTAACCATATCCCTTTAGCTACACCTTGATAAACCTGCTTAAATATGTTAACCATATCCCATTTAGCTACACCTTGATAAACCTGCTTAAATCTGTTAACCATATCCCATTTAGCTACACCTTGATAAACCTGGTTAAATCTGTTAACCATATCCCTTTTAGCTACACCTTGATAAACCTGGTTAAATCTGTTAACCATATCCCATTTAGCTACACCTTGATAAAGCTGGTTAAATCTGTTAACCATATCCCATTTAGCTACACCTTGATAAACCTGCTTAAATATGTTAACCATATCCCATTTAGCTACACCTTGATAAAGCTGGTTAAATATGTTAACCATATCCCATTTAGCTACACCTTGATAAACCTGCTTAAATATGTTAACCATATCCCATTTAGCTACACCTTGATAAACCTGCTTAAATATGTTAACCATATCCCATTTAGCTACACCTTGATAAACCTGCTTAAATCTGTTAACCATATCCCATTTAGCTACACCTTGATAAACCTGGTTAAATATGTTAACCATATCCCATTTAGCTACACCTTGATAAAGCTGGTTAAATATGTTAACCATATCCCATTTAGCTACACCTTGATAAACCTGGTTAAATATGTTAACCATATCCCATTTAGCTACACCTTGATAAACCTGGTTAAATATGTTAACCATATCCCATTTAGCTACACCTTGATAAACCTGGTTAAATATGTTAACCATATCCCATTTAGCTACACCTTGATAAAACTGGTTAAATATGTTAACCATATCCCATTTAGCTACACCTTGATAAAGCTGGTTAAATATGTTAACCATATCCCATTTAGCTACACCTTGATAAAGCTGGTTAAATATGTTAACCATATCCCTTTAGCTACACCTTGATAAACCTGCTTAAATATGTTAACCATATCCCATTTAGCTACACCTTGATAAACCTGGTTAAATATGTTAACCATATCCCATTTAGCTACACCTTGATAAAGCTGGTTAAATATGTTAACCATATCCCATTTAGCTACACCTTGATAAACCTGGTTAAATATGTTAACCATATCCCATTTAGCTACACCTTGATAAACCTGGTTAAATATGTTAACCATATCCCATTTAGCTACACCTTGATAAACCTGGTTAAATATGTTAACCATATCCCATTTAGCTACACCTTGATAAACCTTGTTAAATATGTTAACCATATCCCATTTAGCTACACCTTGATAAACCTGGTTAAATCTGTTAACCATATCCCTTTAGCTACACCTTGATAAACCTGGTTAAATATGTTAACCATATCCCATTTAGCTACACCTTGATAAACCTGGTTAAATCTGTTAACCATATCCCATTTAGCTACACCTTGATAAACCTGGTTAAATCTGTTAACCATATCCCTTTTAGCTACACCTTGATAAACCTGCTTAAATATGTTAACCATATCCCATTTAGCTACACCTTGATAAACCTGCTTAAATCTGTTAACCATATCCCATTTAGCTACACCTTGATAAACCTGGTTAAATCTGTTAACCATATCCCTTTTAGCTACACCTTGATAAACCTGCTTAAATATGTTAACCATATCCCATTTAGCTACACCTTGATAAACCTGCTTAAATATGTTAACCATATCCCATTTAGCTACACCTTGATAAACCTGCTTAAATATGTTAACCATATGCCATTTAGCTACACCTTGATAAACCTGCTTAAATATGTTAACCATATCCCATTTAGCTACACCTTGATAAACATGCTTAAATATGTTAACCATATCCCATTTAGCTACACCTTGATAAACCTGCTTAAATATGTTAACCATATCCCATTTAGCTACACCTTGATAAACCTGCTTAAATATGTTAACCATATCCCATTTAGCTACACCTTGATAAACATGCTTAAATATGTTAACCATATCCCATTTAGCTACACCTTGATAAACCTGCTTAAATATGTTAACCATATCCCATTTAGCTACACCTTGATGAACCTGGTTAAATATGTTAACCATATCCCATTTAGCTACACCTTGATAAACCTGGTTAAATATGTTAACCATATCCCATTTAGCTACACCTTGATAAAGCTGGTTAAATATGTTAACCATATCCCATTTAGCTACACCTTGATAAACCTGGTTGAATATACTAGCATGGCTAACCTTAAACCCGACCTCTGCCATGCCTCATAACTACCTGTCTTACATACTCCCTGCATCTATCGCTGTGACCTTGGCATGTTAGAACATGTTTGTATCACTAACATACAAAAGTCAAATACCAGTAGTATTCTTCTGGCTTGGACAAATATCTAGGCAGTGGCTACGTGTCCAAACATGCAACAAAAATAAAATCTAGCCACAGTTCACAGTTCACAGTTCCACAAAGTGAAATACAGAGCATTTTGTCATCACCAAAAAATGTAATTACAGTTTATTACAACTTATATCACTTAGCTGGTTGAACCACACAGCCAGCATGACGGATGGAAAAGGGTGTAGAATTTCACTTATAACGTTTCAGCTTTATCGTGCTTTGTAAAACATCTTTATGGTGCAGACCAGCAATACGACAACAGTTGTGATAAACTGTCATGACATATCACATGATCCAGCTCAAAGACATGTTAACAACAACCTTATGTTGGCATCATGGCTTACCCTCAAATCAAGTCCTATTGAAGCTAACAGTGGAGAGGAGAGAAGATTTCCAATGTATTCAATAGAATTGAAAGCTGTTGAGCTAGGGCCTGGGTTCAGTTGTGTATTGGAGCCAGACGGACCGTACCTGCCCATTCATAGTCAAGTTTAATCCTGAGGCCCATTGCTCCTTATTGTCCCAGCACAACGACCCAGTGGCCACAGTAGCAGTAAGGTGACAGAGGCTGGACACTGAGGCATTCTATAATGGCTTCATAAACTCATTAGTGATGGTTAGTGATAGGTGTGGATGGACAAGAAAGGGCCTGGTCACAGTGGCTGCTAAATGTGTCCATCAGGCGCCAAAAGCAGCCCCTTACAGCACCGTGATAATAATGATGACAGTGCTTCAGAGTGCCTTCCTGGGCTTTCTCTTCAATGTGCCTCTCTGGGCTTTCTCTTCAGAGTGCCTCTCTCTTCAGAGTGCCTTCCTGGGCTTTCTCTTTAATGTGCCTCTCTGGGCTTTTTCTTCAGAGTGCCTCTCTGGGCTTTCTCTTCAGAGTGCCTTCCTGGGTTTTCTCTTCAGAGTGCCTTCCTGGGCTTTCTCTTCAGAGTGCCTTCCTGGGCTTTCTCTTCAGAGTGCCTCTCTGGGCTTTCTCTTCAATGTGCCTCTCTGGGCTTTCTCTTCAGAGTGCCTCTCTGGGCTTTCTCTTCAGAGTGCCTCTCTCTTCAGAGTGCCTTCCTGGGCTTTCTCTTCAATGTGCCTCTCTGGGCTTTTTCTTCAGAGTGCCTCTCTGGGCTTTCTCTTCAGAGTGCCTCTCTGGGCTTTCACTTTAGAGTGCCTCTCTCTTCAGAGTGACTTCCTGGGCTTTCTCTTCAGAGTGCCTTCCTGGGCTTTCTCTTCAGAGTGCCTCTCTGGGCTTTCTCGTTAAATCACGTGTCAATTGGGGAGGATCGTACTAGTTGTCATACCACCTGTCTCCAGCTGCTATTCACGTGAGCAGTTGAAAACGAAAGAGAAATATAGTCCACAATACACAAAGCCATAAAAGGTGATGGAAACAGTTAAATAGGTAATGTGCTACATTTTGCGGTGTTTTGAAAAAGCCTCAAAAGGGTGTCAGAGTTTAGGTGGTTAAGGGTGTCAGAGTTTAGGTGGTTAAGGCCGTAAGAGTTTAGGAGGTTAAGGGCGTCAGAGTTTAGGTGGTTAAGGGTGTCAGAGTTTAGGTGGTTAAGGCCGTCAGAGTTTAGGTGGTTAAGGGCGTCAGAGTTTAGGTGGTTAAGGGTGTCAGAGTTTTTAAGGGCGTCAGAGTTTAGGTGGTTAAGGCCGTCGGAGTTTAGGTGGTTAAGGGTGTCAGAGTTTTTAAGGGCGTCAGAGTTTAGGAGGTTAAGGGTGTCAGAGTTTAGGTGGTTAAGGCCGTCGGAGTTTAGGTGGTTAAGGGCGTCAGAGTTTAGGTGGTTAAGGCCGTCGGAGTTTAGGTGGTTAAGGCCGTCAGAGTTTAGGAGGTTAAGGGCATTAGAGTTTAGGAGGTTAAGGCCGTCAGAGTTTAGGAGGTTAAGGGCATTAGAGTTTAGGAGGTTAAGGCCGTCAGAGTTTAGGAGGTTAAGGGTGTCAGAGTTTAGGAGGTTAAGGCCGTCAGAGTTTAGGAGGTTAAGGCCGTCAGAGTTTAGGTGGTTAAGGGCGTCAGAGTTTAGGAGGTTAAGGGCGTCAGAGTTTAGGAGGTTAAGGACGTCAGAGTTTAGGTGGTTAAGGGCGTCAGAGTTTAGGTGGTTAAGGGCGTCAGAGTTTTTAAGGGCTTCAGAGTTTAGGAGGTTAAGGGTGTCAGAGTTTAGGAGGTTAAGGGCGTCAGAGTTTAGGTGGTTAAGGGCATTAGAGTTTTTAAGGGCGTCAGAGTTTAGGAGGTTAAGGGCGTCAGAGTTTAGATGGTTAAGGGCGTCAGAGTTTTTAAGGGCTTCAGAGTTTAGGAGGTTAAGGGTGTCAGAGTTTAGGAGGTTAAGGGCGTCAGAGTTTAGGTGGTTAAGGGCGTCAGAGTTTTTAAGGGCGTCAGAGTTTAGGAGGTTAAGGGTGTCAGAGTTTAGGTGGTTAAGGGCATCAGAGTTTAGGTGGTTAAGGGTGTTAGAGTTTAGGAGGTTAAGGATGTCAGAGTTTAGGAGGTTAAGGCCGTCAGAGTTTAGGTGGTTAAGGGTGTTAGAGTTTATTAAGTGTGTCAGTGTTTAGGTGGTTAAGGGCATCACAGTTTAGGAGGTTAAGGGCGTCAGAGCTTAGGTGGTTAAGGCCGTCCCCTGGCCATGACTATGAAAAGACGTCTCTTGAACAATGGGCCAGTGTATTTCCTGTCTGGCTCCAATACACTATGATCACTACTTCGGTAGCTCCTCCCTGAATTGGCAGTAGCCTATAGGAACCAGTACTCATTTTACATCAAACAACATCATATATTATCTTCATTTGACCATACTAATCCCAAGCTGTTATCATCACTGTCCCCACTCAGATTCCCCACTGGAGGGATTATAGTTGCCCGTGAGTTGAGTGGACAGGGCTGCCTGTCTACTCTGTCTAACTAAAGATCAATTCTGTTGAGTGACATTGACATCATTGTGATTTGTGATACAAGCCTGTGTGAGGAGTTGATGCTACTTTCTCAGGCCCATGAATGTTAAGTAAACATTGATCCAGATGTTTTGGGCTCTACTAGTGTGAAAACTACGCTGGGGTGGGTGGTCTGCCCGGTGACCCACCCAGAAGACCGTTTCATTGTTCAGGCCGAGTTGACAAACCCTGCTGTTTGCCTTGTTCATTAGGCATCATAGTGTCAGCTACATAGAATTAATACAATGGCTCTGAAGTCAAAGTGACTAACGGTTCTCTTCACTGTTCAAATGTGTTTTAACTGTTGTGTAAAGCTCACAGTGACGCTCTCCGCTGCTTCCAAATGATGGAAGCGATCTGTTGGAGTTTGCCGAGCGGGTCATAATCCAGGGTTGAAAGAGGAGGCTTTGTCCTAAAGTAGTGTAAGAAAGAAAATCACGTACTTTTAAAGAAGCCGCGATGCTTTTCATTAGGCTTTTTAAGTCTCTAATGAAGAACCAATAATGGGGTGCTGCTCTCTTTGCGCATTTCCTGTCAACCCAGCCCAAATGTGTCATCTAAAATTGTGGGCTATAACGGATTTTGTCATAACTACAATGAATTTAGAAAGATGTAATAAAGAAGTTATGAGAGTCAATATTTTAAATTGTGTGGTAACTGTTATATACAAGTTAAACGGTTATTACGCACAACGCAGAGAAACCTCTCTGTCACCGGTGTGTGTTTTAATGAAGATATCAAGTGGTGGATTAACGCACTGACCGCGATTAGTGACGTAGGTGTAAGTAAACCAGCAGCGGCTCTCGGTCAGCGCACCCGACCTGCTGAATCTGTCGCCCCCGGTGCAATACCCCACTAGTTATTCCATTTTAGGGTGACACCACAACTGTAAAAAGACACACTTTGGACAGCGACCAGTCTTTATGTAATTATAATTAGTTTCAGGAGAGAGATTGAATACTATCAGGAAAATAGTTTTTTTTTAAAAGAGAGAGAGTGAATAGTTTCAGGAAAATAGCTATAAAAAAAAGTCAATTATTCTTTATTTTAGTAGGCCTTTGTTTGATTCAGTCCACTGCTCATCATAGGCCTATACAAGCACAACGACACGTGATTGGCTAAATCACACAACTATATAATGCACCTACACAATTAAACGGATCATTTTCTCCAAACTTTTAGGAAAAACGTAATTTCCTTCAATCAAAACGAAGCCCTGAATAAAGTCCTGACATTGTTACTTATAATTCCCATTGAGCAGCAGACTTGTCTACAATGTGATTTTAACGTTACACATTTTTTTAAAGTCGCCCTCCAATTGTGAAGCTATTTGTTCCGCTGCTTGCAGCATCTGTCGGCTAGCTTTGATTTAGAAGAGACCAAATAAGATGATTTGGTGACATCAAGGCCTTCCCAGCGGTAATGATTACATTCGGAGCTCAGATCCACGCAAGAATTTGTATCCCACTAAACCCTCTGAGATCCCCTTACTACCCACCCCCACAGAGCTCGAGCTCCCAGAATCTTGTCCTATTAGGGTATTTGACAGGCCCAGCTTGTACTACACCATCAATGAATTGGATAGGTTGTAGGGATGCTCGTTCCTCTCATCTGCTACTTAGAAAGACAAAGACCCGCTGGGGGGGCTGTTGACACCTCGAGGTCCGGGGAGGGTATAAAGAGGAACCTGTTTCAGTTGAGAGCAGTACTACTCTCCTCGCTGCACCAGGAGAAACAGCCTACGTTGGACATACATTAACTTTGTTTTCCTCGCTTTTCCTTTTTCCATCACGACTGACAGCATGCAAGTACCGAACAGACCAACAGGATTGGGAGCGTACGGGCACTCCGCCATGCGCCATTACGCTTCGCTCTATCCACAGCGCAACAGTAGCCAGTGCGCAGCGGTGCCCAAGCCTGCCAGCGGGAAATCTTTCACCATTGACGCCCTGCTCGCCAAGCCGTCGGAGACACACATAGACCGAACGAGTCCCATTCACTGTAGACTCAAATACCAACCGACAGCGCCACTACATCCCTTCCAGACCCAGATGAGCTCAGCGCTGCCACAGTACCTCTACTCGCCCAACATGCTGCACACGCCGGTGCACAGTCACACACAACCCGGATACTCTGTCTATTGCTGTCCGCCGTTCTCATACCATGGGGCCTTTTACGCACACGGTAAATGTCAATCTAACGTGCCATTCTAACTTATTCAATGATCCAAACTAAACACAATGGCCTAAAGACAAGTCCGACATGTGTTTTAAACTGTTGTCCATCTCTTTCCTTCACAGAAACAGGTCTATCAATGTCCCACTCATTCAAACACAAGGAAGGGAAATCCAAGCGGATGCGCACCAGCTTCACCAACGAGCAGTTGGACCGTCTGGAGAAGGAGTTCTCCCGGCAGCAGTACATGGTCGGCTCGGAGAGGTTCCTTCTGGCCTCGGGTCTGCAGCTCACAGAGGCTCAGGTACAAACCAGATTCCAACTCAAACTGCAAACTTTCTTTGAACTAAAGCAAAGCCCCAATTTAATAGTTTTTTAAAGAATGAGAATGAGAATGATAATACGATTGGCACTGACGTTGATAACGTTAAAAAAAATCCTTAAAACCAAAATTCATTTTCTTATTTTCAGGTTAAAGTGTGGTTCCAGAATCGACGCATCAAATGGCGCAAGCAGAGTCTGGAGCAACAGCAGAACAAGCTGGTTAAACTGGGCCTGGCCACCCCAGTGAAGAGTCCTGGTTCTCAAGGTCTGGGGGAGGAGGCGGAGGAGATCGACTTCTCAGACGGATAAGATGTGCATAAAGACGAGCTCCCTGACTACTGCTGACCGGTCTTGGACCACAGAACCGGGCATCTGTATACACCGCTCAAGACACGGAGCCGAGGACCACACCACCCATTACTGTATAAATATTTAATTCATAGATGTATAGTTCTATATTTAAACGATGTTTCTTACTTTATTGCTCTTATGAGAGTGTCTCTGTGAATTCAAACGTTTGTATATTTTGATTGACATATTCAATAAATATATTTTCAAAATGTTGAGCCATTTCTTATCCCAGTACTGCTTTAAAACAATACTATACATGAAAGCACATTGAAGGTTGAGAGAACATCTTAGGCTAAATAACAACTTTCAATTGAACGTTTGAATCGGGTTATATCGCGAAGCAAACTAATGGATGTCAAAGAGTTAGTAGAATAATTTATTATTTCAGGTTCATTTCTATTTTTGGTTAAGTGGAATTTAAGAGAAATTAAACAAAGCATATCAGCATTTGTACTATTTTAGAGAACATTGTCTATTCTAGACGATATAAACTTGAAATGCAGAGCAATTTCATGGTATTTTTTGGGGGGTGAAATAATCATTATTTTATTTCTAAACCAGGTTGAGACTATATTATGTAAATCCTTGGCATTTTTGAAGATATTACTCTACATTTTAGCCTCTCTGTCTCTGACCCCCCCGCGCCAAGGGGATCAACCCCCCAAGGGGTTTTATTGGCATAGAAAACATATGTTTACATTGCCAAAGCAAGTTAAACGGATGATGAACATAGATGGAATAGGAAATCCGAAATGAACAGTAAACCTCACACTCACAAAAGTTTCAAAATAATATACATTATTTAAAATATTATCGCAATGTACAGTGTTGTAACAATGTGTTTAAGTACAAAAGGGAAATTATATAAACATAAATATGGGTTGTATTTACAATGGTGTTTGTTCTTCACTGGTTGCCATTTTCTTGTGGTAACAAGTCAAAATTGGATTTATTTTCGAACGTTTTATGGGTCTCCGTAAACTGAGGGAAATATACTGTTGCCAAAAGTATGTGGACACCAGCTTGTCAAACATCTGATTCCAAAATCATTGGTGTTAATATGGAGATGGTCCCCCCTTTACTGCTCTAACAGCCTCCAGTCTTCTGGGAAGGCTTTCTACTAGATGTTGGAACATTGCTGCTATAACAGCCTCCACTCTTCTGGGAAGGCTTTCCACTAGATGTTGGAACATTGCTGCTATAACAGCCTCCACTCTTCTGGGAAGGCTTTCCACTAGATGTTGGAACATTGCTGCTATAACAGCCTCCACTCTTCCGGGAAGGCTTTCCACTAGATGTTGTAACATTGCTGCTATAACAGCCTCCACTCTTCTGGGAAGGCTTTCCACTAGATGTTGGTACATTGCTGCTATAACAGCCTCCACTCTTCTGGGAAGGCTTTCCACTAGATGTTGGAACATTGCTGCTATAACAGCCTCCACTCTTCTGGGAAGGCTTTCTACTAGATGTTGGAACATTGCTGCTATAACAGCCTCCACTCTTCTAGGAAGGCTTTCTACTAGATGTTGGAACATTGCTGCTATAACAGCCTCCACTCTTCTGGGAAGGCTTTCCACTAGATGTTGGAACATTGCTGCTGTAACAGCCTCCACTCTTCTGGAAAGGCTTTCCACTAGATGTTGGAACATTGCTGCTATAACAGCCTCCACTCTTCTGGGAAGGCTTTCCACTAGATGTTGGAACATTGCTGCTATAACAGCCTCCACTCTTCTGGGAAGGCTTTCCACTATATGTTGGAACATTGCTGCTATAACAGCCTCCAGTCTTCTGGGAAGGCTTTCCACTAGATGTTGGAACATTGCTGCTATACCAGCCTCCACTCTTCTGGGAAGGCTTTCCACTAGATGTTGGAACATTGCTGCTATAACAGCCTCCACTCTTCTGGGAAGGCTTTCCACTAGATGTTGGAACATTGCTGCTATAACAGCCTCCACTCTTCTGGGAAGGCTTTCCACTATATGTTGGAACATTGCTGCTATAACAGCCTCCAGTCTTCTGGGAAGGCTTTCCACTAGATGTTGGAACATTGCTGCTATACCAGCCTCCACTCTTCTGGGAAGGCTTTCCACTAGATGTTGGAACATTGCTGCTATAACAGCCTCCACTCTTCTGGGAAGGCTTTCCACTAGATGTTGGAACATTGCTGCTATAACAGCCTCCACTCTTCTGGGAAGGCTTTCCACTAGATGTTGGAACATTGCTGCTATAACAGCCTCCAGTCTTCTGGGAAGGCTTTCCACTAGATGTTGGAACATTGCTGCTATACCAGCCTCCACTCTTCTGGGAAGGCTTTCCACTAGATGTTGGAACATTGCTGCGGGGGACTTGCTTCAATTCACAAGAGCATTAATGAGGTTGGGCACTGATGTTTGGCTCGCAGTCGAAGTTCCAATTCATCCCAAAGGTTTTCGATGGGGTTGAGGTCAGGCCTACGTGTAGGCTAGTCAAGGTCTTCCACATCGATCTCGACAATCCATTTCTGTATGGACCTCGCTTTGTGCAAGGGGGCATTGTCATGCTGAAGCAGGAAATGGCCTTCCCCAAACTGTTGTCACAAAGTTGGAAGCACAGAATCGTCTAGAATATCATTGTATGCTGTAGCGTTAAGATTTCCCTTCACTGGAACTAAGGGGACTAGCCCGAACCATGGAAAACAGCCCCAGACCATTATTCCTCCTCCACCAAACTTTACAGTTGCCACTATGTATTTGGGCAGGTAACGTTCTCCTGGCAACCGCCAAACCCAGATTCGTCCGTCGGACTGCCAGATGGTGAAGTGTGATTCAACACTCCAAGGAACGCGTTTCCACTTCTCCAGAGTCCAATGGCGTCGAGCTTTACACCACTCCAGCCGACGCTTGGCATTGCGCATGGTGATCTTAGGCTTGTGTGCAGCTGCTCAGCCGTGGAAACCCATTTCAGGAAGCTCCAGACAAACAGCTATTGTGCTGATGTTGCTTCCAGAGGCAGTTTGGAAATCGGTAGTGAGTGTTGCAACCCGAGGACACAAGGTTTTTACGGGCTACGTGCTTCAGCACACGGTGGTCCCGTTCTGTGAGCTTGTGTGGCCTACCACTTCATGGCTGAGCCGTTGTTGCTCCTAGACATTTCCACTTCACAATAACATCACTTACAGTTGACCGGGGCAGCTCCAGCAGGGCCGAAATTTGACAAACTTACTTGTTGGAAAGGTGACAATCCTATGACGATGCCATGTTGAAAGTTACTGAGTTCTTCAGTAAGGCCATTCTACTGACAAGGTTTGTCTATGGAGATTGCATGTGTGCATTGCGGTGTGCTCAATTTTATACACCTGTCAGCAACAGGTGTGGTTAAAAAAGCCAAATCTACTCATTTGAAGGGGTGTCCATATACTTTTTGCCATGTATGTGTCTCTAATATGGTCATACTTTTGGCAGGAGGTTAGGAAGTGCAGATCAGTTTCCACCTCATTTTGTGGGCAGTGAGTACATGGTCTTTCTTCTCTCGAGAGCCAGGTCTGCCTACGGCATCCTTTCTAAATAGCAAGTCTATGCTCACTGAGTCTGTACATAGTCAAGGATTTTCTTAATTTTTTATTTCACAGAGGTGAGGTACTCTGCCCCCTGTTTAGGGTCAAATAGCATTCCATTTTTTTAGTTAATTCTTCCCAATGTGTCAAGTAATTATCTTTTTGTTTTCTCATGATTTGGTTGGGTTTATTGGTCTCTTACTCTCTCTTCTCATGGCCAGGTGTGGTGGGGTCAGACTGTCTAGCAGGGCAGGGGTGGTGGGGTCAGTCTGTCTAACAGGGCTGGTGGGGTAAGTCTGTCTAACAGGGCTGGCGTGGTGGGGGTCAGTCTGTCTAACAGGGCAGGTGGGGTCAGTCTGTCTAACAGGGCTGGTGGGGTCAGTCTGTCTAACAGGGCTGGCGTGGTGGGGGTCAGTCTGTCTAACAGGGCAGGTGGGGTCAGTCTGTCTAACAGGGCTGGTGGGGTCAGTCTGTCTAACAGGGCTGGCGTGGTGGGGGTCAGTCTGTCTAACAGGGCTGGTGGGGTCAGTCTGTCTAACAGGGCTGGTGTGGTCAGTCTGTCTAACAGGGCTGGTGGGGTCAGTCTGTCTAACAGGGCTGGTGTGGTCAGTCTGTCTAACAGGGCTGGTGGGGTCAGTCTGTCTAACAGGGCTGGTGGGGTCAGTCTGTCTTACAGGGCTGGTGGGGTCAGTCTGTCTAACAGGGCTGGTGGGGTCAGTCTGTCTAACAGGGCTGGCGTGGTGGGGGTCAGTCTGTCTAACAGGGCAGGTGGGGTCAGTCTGTCTAACATGGCTGGTGGGGTCAGTCTGTCTAACAGGGCTGGCGTGGTGGGGGTCAGTCTGTCTAACAGGGCTGGTGGGGTCAGTCTGTCTAACAGGGCTGGTGTGGTCAGTCTGTCTAACAGAGCTGGTGGGGTCAGTCTGTCTAACAGGGCTGGTGGGGTCAGTTTGTCTAACAGGGCTGGTGGGGTCAGTCTGTCTAACAGGGCTGGTGGGGTCAGTCTGTATAACAGGGCTGGTGGGGTCAGTCTGTCTTACAGGGCTGGTGGGGTCAGTCTGTCTAACAGGGTTATTGGGGTCAGTCTGTCTAACAGGGCTGGTGGGGTAAGTCTGTCTATCAGGGCTGGTGGGGTCAGTCTGTCTAACACGGCTGCGGTGGTGGGGGTCAGTCTGTCTAACAGGGCTGGTGGGGTCAGTCTGTCTAACAGGGCTGGGGTGGTGTGGTCAGTCTGTCTAACAGGGCTGGTGGGGGTCAGTCTGTATAACAGGGCTGGTGGGGTCAGTCTGTCTTACAGGGCTGGTGGGGTCAGTCTGTCTAACAGGGCTGGTAGGGTCAGTCTGTCTTACAGGGCTGGAGTGGTGGGGTCAGTCTGTCTAACAGGGCTGGTGGGGTCAGTCTGTCTAACAGGGCTGGGGTTGTGGGGTCAGTCTGTCTAACAGGACTGGTGGGGTCAGTCTGTCTTACAGGGCTGGTGGGGTCAGTCTGTTTAACAGGGCTGGGGTCGTGGGGTCAGTCTGTCTAACAGGGTTGTTGAGGTCAGTCTCTCTAACAGGGCTGGTGGGGTCAGTCTGTCTAACAGGGCTGGTGGGGTCAGTCTGTCTAACACGGCTGGGGTGGTGGGGGTCAGTCTGTCTAACAGGGCTGGTGGGGTCAGCCTGTCTAACAGGGCTGGTGGGGTCAGTCTGTCTAACAGGGCTGGTAGGGTCAGTCTGTCTAACAGGGCTGGTGGGGTCAGTCTGTATAACAGGGCTGGTGGGGTCAGTCTGTCTAACAGGGCTGGTGGGTGGGGTCAGTCTGTCTAACAGGGCTGGTGGGGTCAGTCTGTATAACAGGGCTGGTGCGGTCAATCTGTCTTACAGGGCTGGTGCGGTCAGTCTGTCTAACAGGGCTGGTGGGGTCAGTCTGTCTTAGAGGGCTGGTGCGGTCAGTCTGTCTAACAGGGATGGTGGGGTCAGTCTGTCTAACAGGGATGGTGCTTTCAGTCTCTCTAACAGGGCTGGAGGGGGTCAGTCTGTTTAACAGGGCTGGTGGGGTCAGTCTGTCTTACAGGGCTGGAGTTGTGGGGTCAGTCTGTCTAACAGGGCTGGTGGGGTCATTCTGTCTAACAAGGCTGGGGTTGTGGGGGTCAGTCTGTCTAACAGGGCTGGTGGTGTCAGTCTGTCTAACAGGGCTGGTGGGGTCAGTCTGTATAACATGGCTGGTGGGGTCAGTCTGTCTTACAGGGCTGGTGCAGTCAGTCTGTCTAACAGGGCTGGTGGGGTCAGTCTGTCTAACAGGGCTGGTGCTTTCAGTCTGTCTAACAGGGTTGGAGGGGGTCAGTCTGTCTAATAGGGCTGGTGGGGTCAGTCTGTCTAACAGGGCTGGTGGGGTCAGTCTGTCTAACAGGGCTGGTGGGGTCAGTCTGTCTAACACGGCTGGGGTGGTGGGGGTCAGTTTGTCTAACAGGGCTGGAGGGGTCAGTCTGTCTAACAGGGCTGGTTGGGTCAGTCTATCTACCAGGGCTGGTGCGGTCAGTCTGTCTAACAGGGCTGGTGGGGTCAGTCTGTCTAACAGGACTCGTGGGGTCAGTCTGTCTAACTGGGCTGGTGCGGTCAGTCTGTATAACAGGGCTGGTGGGGTCATTCTGTCTAACAGGGCTGGGGTGGTGGGGTCAGTCTGTCTTACAGGGCTGGTGCGGTCAATCTGTCTAACAGGGCTGGTGGGGTCAGTCTGTCTAACAGGGCTGGTGGGGTCAGTCTGTATAACATGGCTGGTGGGGTCAGTCTGTCTTACAGGGCTGGTGCGGTCAGTCTGTCTAACAGGGATGGTGGGGTCAGTCTGTCTAACAGGGCTGGTGGGGTCAGTCTGTCTAACAGGGTTGGAGGGGGTCAGTCTGTCTAATAGGGCTGGTGGGGTCAGTCTGTCTAACAGGGCTGGTGGGGTCAGTCTGTATAACAGGGCTGGTGGGGTCAGTCTGTCTAACAGGGCTGGTGGGGTCAGTCTGTCTAACAGGGCTGGTGGGGTCAGTCTGTCTAACAGGGCTGGTGGGGTCAGTCTGTCTAACAGGGCTGGTGGGGGTCAGTCTGTCTAACAGGGCTGGGGTGGTGGGGGTCAGTCTGTCTATCAGGGCTGGTGGGGTCAGTCTGTCTAACAGGGCTGGTGGGGTCAGTCTGTCTAACAGGGCTGGTGGGGTCAGTCTGTATAACAGGGCTGGTGGGGTCAGTCTGTCTAACAGGGCTGGTGGGGTCAGTCTGTCTAACAGGGCTGGTGGGGTCAGTCTGTCTAACAGGGCTGGTGGGGTCAGTCTGTCTAACAGGGCTGGTGGGGTCAGTCTGTCTAACAGGGCTGGTGGGGGTCAGTCTGTCTAACAGGGCTGGGGTGGTGGGGTCAGTTTGTCTAACAGGGCTGGTGGGGTCAGTCTGTCTTACAGGGCTGGGGTGGTGGGGGTCAGTCTGTCTAACAGGGCTGGTGGGGTCAGTCTGTCTAACAGGGCTGGTGGGGTCAGTCTGTATAACAGGGCTGGTGGGGTCAGTCTGTCTTACAGGGCTGGTGGGGTCAGTCTGTCTAACAGGGCTGGGGTCGTGGGGTCAGTCTGTCTAACAGGGTTATTGGGGTCAGTCTGTCTAACAGGGCTGGTGGGGTAAGTCTGTCTATCAGGGCTGGTGGGGTCAGTCTGTCTAACACGGCTGCGGTGGTGGGGGTCAGTCTGTCTAACAGGGCTGGTGGGGTCAGTCTGTCTAACAGGGCTGGTGGGGTCAGTCTGTCTAACAGGGCTGGGGTGGTGTGGTCAGTCTGTCTAACAGGGCTGGTGGGGGTCAGTCTGTATAACATGGCTGGTGGGGTCAGTCTGTCTTACAGGGCTGGTGCGGTCAGTCTGTCTAACAGGGCTGGTGGGGTCAGTCTGTCTAACAGGGCTGGTAGGGTCAGTCTGTCTAACAGGGCTGGGGTGGTGGGGTCAGTCTGTCTAACAGGGCTGGTGAAGTCAGTCTGTATAACAGGGCTGGTGGGGTCAGACTGTCTTACAGGGCTGGTGTGGTCAGTCTGTCTAACAGGGCTGGTGGGGTCAGTTTGTCTAACAGGGCTGGTGGGGTCAGTCTGTCTTACAAGGCTGGTGGGGGTCAGTCTGTCTAACAGGGCTGGTGGAGTCAGTCTGTCTAACAGGGCTGGTGGGGTCATTCTGTATAACATGGCTGGTGGTGTCAGTCTGTCTTACAGGGCTGGTGCGGTCAGTCTGTCTAACAGGGCTGATGGGGTCAGTCTGTCTAACAGGGCTGGTGCTTTGAGTCTGTCTAACAGGGCTGGAGGGGTAAGTCTGTCTAACAGGGCTGGTGAGGTCAGTCTGTCTAACAGGGCTGGTGGGGTCAGTCTGTCTAACAGGGCTGGTGGGGTCAGTCTGTCTAACAGGGCTGGTGGGGTCAGTCTGTCTAACACGGCTGGGGTGGTGGGGGTCAGTCTGTCTAACTGGGCTGTTGGGGTCAGTCTGTCTAACAGGGCTGGTGGGGTCAGTCTATCTAACAGGGCTGGTGCGGTCAGTCTGTCTAACAGGGCTGGTGGGGTCAGTCTGTCTAACAGGGCTGGTGGGGTCAGTCTGTCTAACAGGGCTGGGTTCGTGGGGTCAGTCTGTCTAACAGGACTGGTGGGGTCAGTCTGTCTAACAGGGCTGGTAGGGTCAGTCTGTCTAACAGGGCTGGGGTGGTGGGGTCAGTCTGTCTAACAGGGCTGCTGCAGTCAGTCTGTATAACAGGGCTGGTGGGGTCAGTCTGTCTTACAGGGCTGGTGTGGTCAGTCTGTCTAACAGGGCTGGTGGGGTCAGTTTGTCTAACAGGGCTGGTGCGGTCAGTCTGTCTAACAGGGCTGGTGGGGTCAGTCTGTCTAACAGGGCTGGGCTGGAGCTGGTCAGTCGGTCTAACAGGGCCCCAATCTGTTTAAATTGGCACTAAGGCTGTTCTCCGTGTCCCACACCCACCCACTGCTGGCAGGTGTCCTGTCCCTGCCTCCTCCTTGGGTTAGGGTTGGTCTGTCTCCTCCTGGGGTTATGGTTGGTCTGTCTCCTCCTGTGGTTAGGGTTGGTCTACCTCCTGTCTCCTCCCGGGGTTAGGGTTGGTCTGTCTCCTCCTGCGGTTAGGGTTGGTCTGTCTCCTAATGGGGATAGGGTTGGTCTGTCTCCTCCTGTGGTTAGGGTTGGTCTACCTCTTGTCTCCTCCTGGGGTTAGGGTTGGTCTGTCTCCTGTCACCTCCTGGGGTTAGGGTTGGTCTTTCTCCTCCTGGGGTTAGGGTTGGTCTGTCTCCTCCTGGGGTTAGGGTTGGTCATCTCCTGGGGTTAGGGTTGGTATGTGTCCTCCTGGGGTTAGGGTTGGTCTGTCTCCTCCTGGGGTTAGGGTTGGTCTGTCTCCTGTCTCCTCCTGGGGTTAGGGTTGGTCTTTCTCCTCCTGGGGTTAGGGTTGGTCTGTCTCCTCCTGGGGTTAGGGTTGGTCTGTCCCTGTCTCCTCCTGGGGTTAGGGTTGGTCTGTCTCCTCCTGAGGTTAGGGTTGGTCTGTCTCCTCCTGGGGTTAGGGTTGGTCTGCATCCTCCTGAGGTTAGGGTTGGTCTGTCTCCTCCTGGGGTTAGGGTTGGTATGTTCCTCGCTCCTCCTGGGGTAAGTCAGCACACAGACGGAGCAGCACTTAAACTTCTCTCCAGCGAGACTGACTCATACTGTGGCATTCCCATGCTGTCTAGCAGACAGACCGACAGACAGACAGAATGAGAGAGGACAGACACCCACCAAGCAGCTAATTTGGGTGGTCAACATGAAACCAATGGAGACAGAGCCTAATACAATCCCCACACCCCCCAGTCGAAACACTGTTCCCCATCCTACGGTTTTACTCCCCAGTCTCCCCACGCGAACTAGCCAAATTTTGTCTCTCCACTGTCTCTGTCTCTCCTCGGTCTCTCCACTGTCTCTCCACTGTCTCTCCACTGTCTCTCCACTGTCTCTGTCTCTCCACTGTCTCTCCTCTGTCTCTCCTCTTTCTCACCACTGTCTCTATCTCTCCGTTGTCTCTCTACTGTCTCTGTCTCTCCACTGTCTCTGTTTCTCCTCTGTCTCTCACTGTCTCTGTTTCTCCTCTGTCTCTCCTCTGTCTCTCCACTGTTTCTTCTCTGTCTCACCATGGTCTCTCCTCTGTCTCTCCACTGTCTCTGTTTCTCCTCTGTCTCTCCTCTGTCTCTCCTCTGTCTCTGCACTGTTTCTCCTCTGTCTCTGTTTCTCCTCTGTCTCTCACTGTCTCTGTTTCTCCTCTGTCTCTCCTCTGTCTCTCCTCTGTCTCTGCACTGTTTCTCCTCTGTCTCTGTTTCTCCTCTGTCTCTCACTGTCTCTGTTTCTCCTCTGTCTCTCCTCTGTCTCTCCTCTGTCTCTGCACTGTTTCTCCTCTGTCTCTGTTTCTCCTCTGTCTCTCACTGTCTCTGTTTCTCCTCTGTCTCTCCTCTGTCTCTCCACTGTTTCTTCTCTGTCTCACCACGGTCTCTCCTCTAACTCACCACGGTCTCTCCTCTGTCTCTCCACTGTTTCTTCTCTGTCTCACCACGGTCTCTCCTCTAACTCACCACGGTCTCTCCTCTGTCTCTCCTCTGTTTCTGTTTCTCCTCTGTCTCTCCTCTGTCTCTCCACTGTTTCTCCTCTGTCTCTGCACTGTTTCTCCTCTGTCTCTGTTTCTCCTCTGTCTCTCCACTGTCTCTGTTTCTCCTCTGTCTCTCCACTGTCTCTGTTTCTCCTCTGTCTCTCCTCTGTTTCTTCTCTGTCTCTCCACGGTCGCTCCTCTAACTCACCACGGTCTCTCCTCTGTCTCTCCACTGTTTCTCCTCTGTCTCACCACTGTCTCACCACTGTCTCTGTCTCTCCTCTTCTCTCCACTGTCTCTCGTCTGTCTCTGTCTCTCCACTGTCTCTGTCTCTCCACAGTCTCTCCTCTGTCTCTCCACTGTCTCTCCTCTGTCTCTCCACTGTCTGTCTCTCCTTTGTCTCTGTCTCTCCTCTGTCTCTCCACGGTCGCTCCTCTATCTCTCCACTGTCTCTCCTCTGTCTCTCCACTGTCTGTCTCTCCTTTGTCTCTGTCTCTCCTCTGTCTCTCCACTGTCTCTCCTCTTTTCTCCACTGTCTCTCCTCTGTCTCTCCTCTGTCTCTGTCTCTCCACTGTCTCCCCACTGTCTCTGTCTCCCCTCTGTCTCTCCACTGTCTCTGTCTCTCCACTGTCTCACCACTGTCTCAGTCTCTCCTCTGTCTCTCCTCTGTCTCTGCTCTGTCTCTCCACTGTCTCTTCTCTGTCTCTTCTCTGTCTCTCCACTGTCTCTTCTCTGTCTCTCCACTGTCTCTCCTCCGTCTCTCCCTCTCGATACCACCTCCTGCCATCTCTCCCTAGGCATCCTACTTTCCTCTCTTTCTCCTCCCCCTGTTCTCTATCTCCTCCTCCTGTTCTCTCTCTCCTCCCCCTGTTCTCTCTCTCCTCCCCCCTGTTCTCTCTCTCCTCCCCCCCTGTTCTCTCTCTTCTCTTCCTGTTCTCTCTTCTCTTCCTGTTCTCTCTCTTCTCTTCCTGTTCTCTCTCTCCTCCCCCTGTTCTCTCTCTCCTCCCCCTGTTCTCTCTCTCCTCCCCTGTTCTCTCTCTCCTCCCCCTGTTCTCTCTCTCCTCCTCCTGTTCTCTCTCTTCTCCTCCTGTTCTGTCTCTCCTCCCCATGTTCACTCTCTCCTCCTCCTGTTCTCTCTCTTCTCCTCCTGTTCTCTCTCTCCTCCCCCCTGTTCTCTCTCTCCTCCACTTTCTCTCTCTCCCCCTGTTCTCTCTCTCCTCCCCCCTGTTCTCTCTCTCCTCCCCCTGTTCTCTCTCTCTCCCCCCCCTGTTCTCTCTCTCTCCCCCCCTGTTCACTCTCTCCTCTCCCTGTTCTCTCTCTCCTCCCCTGTTCTCTCTCTCCTCCCCCTGTTCACTCTCTCCTTCACCACACCCTCTTCTCTCTCTCCTCTCCCTGTTCTCTCTCTCGTCTCCACCACCACCTGTTTCCTCTCACCCCGGTCTCCCTGGTTCTGATGATTAGGGGTCAGCCCACTGAGGAGCTTCGAAGTTTTGGTAAGACACCATGGAACCCTGGAAGCGTCTCTGATGTGATCAGGGATCCTCCCTCCTCTCTCCCTCCCCTTCCCCACAGCCCGGCGTAATCCCATTGTGGGACAGAATGAGGCAGTCAGAGGCCTGGGAAAACCTGTGGGGGAACTGAGGGAGGAAGGGATGGAGGGAGTGGTGGAAGAGGGGGGGGGCGATCGTGGCTCCTCGTTGCAATTAGCCCAGGACACCCTTTAACACCCTAACCCCTGAAAACATCCTATTACACCCAAACCACGTCCCCAGGCTAATTGCTACAGAGAGAGTCGACTGGTGGAAGATATTGAGGATTTTTTTCCTAAAACCCTCCTAGTATGGCCTGTGGTCTCGACTAAACCCCTGGGGTATCTCCTGGGGTATCTGCTGTGGTATCTCCTGTGGTATCTTCTGTGGTATCTGTGGTATCTCCTGTGGTATCTGGGGTATCCCCTGTGGTATCTGGGGTATCCCCTGTGGTATCTGGGGTATCCCCTGTGGTATCTGTGGTATCTGGGGTATCCCCTGTGGTATCTGGGGTATCTGGGGTATCTCCTGTGGTATCTCCTGTGGTATTTGGGGTATCTTAATCTGATCTGACTGAAGGCTATAACTGTTACATCTTCATCAGGCCTCATCTCATGCATCTCTCTGGTCTAAACAGCCCTGAATCAGGCCGGTTTCTCCATCAACACAACCCTGCTACTGCCAGGCCTACAACCCTGCTACTGCCAGGCCTACACCCTGCTACTGCCAGGCCTACAACCCTACTACTGCCAAGCCTACAACCCTACTACTGCCAAGCCTACACCCTGCTACTGCCAGCCCTACAACCCTGCTACTGCCAGCCCTACAACCCTGCTACTGCCAGGCCTACATCCTGCTACTGCCAGGCCTACACCCTGCTACTGCCAGGCCTACACCCTGCTACTGCCAGGCCTACACCCTGCTACTGCCAGGCCTACACCCTGCTACTGCCAGGCCTAAACCCTACTACTGCCAAGCCTACACCCTGCTACTGCCAGCCCTACAACCCTGCTACTGCCAGGCCTACACCCTGCTACTGCCAGCCCTACAACCTTGCTACTGTCAGGCATACACCCTGCTACTGCCAGCCCTACACCCTGCTACTGCCAGCCCTACACCCTGCTACTGCCAGCCCTACACACTGCTACTGCCAGGCCTACACCCTGCTACTGCCAGGCCTACACCCTGCTACTGCCAGGCCTACACCCTGCTACTGCCAGGCCTACACCCTGCTACTGCCAGGCCTAAATCCCTACTACTGCCAAGCCTACACCCTGCTACTGCCAGCCCTACAACCTTGCTACTGTCAGGCATACACCCTGCTACTGCCAGCCCTACACCCTGCTACTGCCAGCCCTACACCCTGCTACTGCCAGCCCTACACACTGCTACTGCCAGGCCTACACCCTGCTACTGCCAGGCCTACACCCTGCTACTGCCAGGCCTACACCCTGCTACTGCCAGGCCTACACCCTGCTACTGCCAGGCCTAAATCCCTACTACTGCCAAGCCTACACCCTGCTACTGCCAGCCCTACAACCCTGCTACTGCCAGGCCTACACCCTGCTACTGCCAGCCCTACAACCCTGCTACTGCCAGCCACACCCTGCTACTGCCAGCCCTACAACCCTGCTACTGCCAGGCCTACACCCTGCTACTGCCAGCCATACACGCTGCTACTGCCAGCCATACACGCTGCTACTGCCAGGCCTACACCCTGCTACTGCCAGCCCTACAACCTTGCTACTGTCAGGCATACACCCTGCTACTGCCAGCCCTACACCCTGCTACTGCCAGCCCTACACCCTGCTACTGCCAGGCCTACACCCTGCTACTGCCAGCCCTACACCCTGCTACTGCCAGCCCTACACCCTGCTACTGCCAGCCCTACAACCCTGCTACTGCCAGCCCTACAACCCTGCTACTGCCAGCCCTACAACCCTGCTACTGCCAGGCTATGCCCTGCTACTGCCAGCCCTACACCATGCTTCTGCCATCCCTACAACCCTGCTACTGCCAGCCCTACACCCTGCTACTGCCATCCCTACAACCCTGCTACTGCCAGCCACACCCTGCTACTGCCAGCCCTACAACCCTGCTACTGCCAGGCCTACACCCTGCTACTGCCAGCCATACACGCTGCTACTGCCAGCCTTACACGCTGCTACTGCCAGGCCTACACCCTGCTACTGCCAGCCCTACAACCTTGCTACTGTCAGGCATACACCCTGCTACTGCCAGCCCTACACCCTGCTACTGCCAGCCCTACACCCTGCTACTGCCAGCCCTACACCCTGCTACTGCCAGCCCTACAACCCTGCTACTGTCAGCCCTACAACCCTGCTACTGCCAGCCCTACAACCCTGCTACTGCCAGCCCTACAACCCTGCTACTGCCAGGCTATGCCCTGCTACTGCCAGCCACACCCTCCTGACAATGGCCATGTTGAGGGTGACCACCATACGGAGCTACAGCATGAAGACACCCTGCTGACAACGGCCATGTTGAGGGTAACCACCATACGGAGCTACAGCATGAAGACATCCTGCTGACAACGGCCATGTTGAGGGTAACCACCATACGGAGCTACAGCATGAAGACACCCTGCTGACAACGGCCATGTTGAGGGTAACCACCATACGGAGCTACAGCATGAAGACATCCTGCTGACAACGGCCATGTTGAGGGTAACCACCATACGGAGCTACAGCATGAAGACATCCTGCTGACAACGGCCATGTTGAGGGTAACCACCATACGGAGCTACAGCATGAAGACACCCTGCTGACAACGGCCATGTTGAGGGTAACCACCATACGGAGCTACAGCATGAAGACATCCTGCTGACAACGGCCATGTTGAGGGTAACCACCATATGGAGCTACAGCATGAAGACACCCTGCTGACAACGGCCATGTTGAGACATAATTTTAATAAGAATAATACTCCAAGTATGTCTAGGAGCTGGGAACAGGACGACCACGTCTGTCGGCACCATCTGGCCCAGAGAATAACATACAGTTGAAGTCGGAAGTTTACAAACACCTTAGCCAAATACATTTAAAGTTTTTCCACAATTCCTGACATTTAATCAACTGTTTTAGGTCAGTTAGGATCACCACATTATTTTAAGAATGTAAAATGTCAGAATAATAATAGAGAGAATGATTTGTTTCAGCTTTGATGTCTTTCATCACATTCCCAGTGGGTCAGAAGTGTACATACACTCAATTAGTATTTGGTTCCATTGCCATTAAATTGTTTAACTTGGGTCAAACATTCCGGGTAGCCTTCCACAAGCTTCCCACAATAAGTTGGGTGAATTTTGGCCCATTCCTCTTGACAGAGCTGGTGTAACTGAGTCAGGTTTGTAAGGCCTTCTTGCTCGCACACACTTTTTCAAATTTTCTATGGGATTGAGGTCAGGGCTTTGTGATGGCCACGCCAATACCTTGACTTTGTTGTCCTTAAGCCATTTTGCACAACTTTTTCAGTTCTGCCCACAGCATCTCAATCGGGTTGAGGTCAGGGCTGACTGGGCCACTCCAGAAGGCACGTTTTCTTCTGTTGAAGTCATTCTGTTGTTGATTTTCTTCTGTCTTTTGGGTTGTTGTCCTGTTGCATCAACCAACTTCTGTTAAGCTTCAATTGACAGACAGATAGCCTAACATTCTCCTGCGAAATGTCTTGATAAACTTGGGAATTCATTTTTCCTTCGATGATAGCAAGCTGTCCAGGCTCTGAGGCAGCAAAGCAGCCCCAAACCATGATGCTCCCTCCACCATACTTTACATCTGGGATGAGGTTTTGATGTTGGTGTGCTGTGCCTTTTTTCTCCACACATAGTGTTGTGTTTTCCTTCCAAACAACTGAACTTTAGTTTCATCTGTCCACAGAATATTTTGCCAATAGCACTGTGAAACATCCAGGGGCTCTTTTGCGAACTTCAGACGTGCAGCAATTTTTTTTCTGGACAGCGGTGGCTTCTTCCATGGTGTCCTGCCATGAACACCATTCTTGTTTAGTGTTTTACGTATCGTAGACTCATCAACAGAGTTGTTTGCATCTTCCAGAGATTTCTGTAAGTCTTTAGCTGACACTCTACGTTTCTCCTTAACCTCATTGAGCATTCTGCGCTGTGCTCTTGCAGTCATCCTTGCAGGACGGCCACTCCTAGGGAGAGTAGCAACAGTGCTGAAATGTCCCCCTTTATAGACAATTTGTCTTACCGTGCACTGACTTTTAGAGATTCTTTTGTAACCTTTTCCAGCTTTTGCAAGCCAACAATTCTTAATCTTAGGTCTTCTGAGATCTCTTTTCTTCGAGGCATGGTTCACATCAGGCAATGCTTCTTGTGAATAGCAAACTCACATGTAGTGAGTGTTTTTTATGGGGCAGGGCAGCTCTAACCAACATCTCCAATCTCGTCTCATTGATTTGACTCCGGGTTAGTTGACTCCTGAGTCCAATTAGTGTTTGGAGAAGTCATTAGCCTAGGGGTTCAAATACTTTTTCCAACCTACACTGTGAATGTTTAAATGATGCAATCAATATAGACAACAAAGAATACAATAATTTGTGAGTTATTAGTTCAAGACCACTGTGCTTGTATATTGTTGTGACTTAGATGATCAGATCAGATCAAATGTTATGTCAAATGTATGCAGAAATCCAGGTAATTCCAAACGGTTCACATACTTTTTCTTGGCACTGTACATAGTCCTGTAAAACTGGTCACTTTAATAATGTTTATATACTGTTCCACCCACTTCCTATGTATCTACTGTATTCTAGTTCATCCTATATAACTACTGTTCCACCCACTTCCTATGTATCTACTGTATTCTAGTTCATCCTATATAACTACTGTTCCACCCACTTCATATGTATCTACTGTATTCTAGTCATGGTTCATCCTGCTGTCCACTTCATATGTATCTACTGTATTCTAGTTCATCCTATATAACTACTGCTGTCCACTTCATATGTATATACTGTATTCTAGTTCATCCTATATAACTACTACTGTCCACTTCATATGTATATACTGTATTCTAGTTCATCCTATATAACTACTACTGTCCACTTCATATGTATATACTGTATTCTAGTTCATCCTATATAACTACTGCTGTCCACTTCATATGTATATACTGTATTCTAGTCATGGTTCATCCTATATAACTACTGCTGTCCACTTCATATGTATATACTGTATTCTAGTTCATCCTATATAACTACTGCTGTCCACTTCATATGTATATACTGTATTCTAGTCATGGTTCATCCTATATAACTACTGCTGTCCACTTCATATGTATTTACTGTATTCTAGTCATGGTTCATCCTATATAACTACAGCTGTACACAAATGTTATATACATATACTGCCCATAATGTCTATACACATCATTATATACATATATATTAATATTTGGGACTCTGACAGTGCTCGTTGTAATATTTCCAGATGTCTTTATTTGCAGGACCCTGCATGTATTGTTTTGTGATGTTAAATACTAGTGCACTGTTGGAGCCAAGAACATCCCACCAATGAAAGGTGAATTAACTTGATTTGAGGGTAACCAATCCTTTGGAGATATGAAGATGAACCACTTATTTACATCCAAATAATAAATCCCATCAGTAGACATGAAGACGTATTGTATAAGTCTAATGTCTAGGCTTTGAAGGGGGGAAGGTACTAAATGCTGTTCCGAGGTCGAATAGGAAAGTACGTTTGAACAAAGAAATGTTTTATGGTGGACGATTGTAAAAAAAAAAAAAAAAAAAGTCCTCCCTCTTTTGCATTTTATTTGTGGAGCGAAAGGGCTTCCACTCCATCTAATAGTCATTAACTTCCATTACAATCGTTTGAAGTAGAGGTAGTCCTTTGTGTCATTGTCAAAGGTTTCATTTCGGGGACGCACAAAGACATTTAACACGTGGCCAAGGCGTGGTACGGGGACCACAAGGGGAGAGTCGCTTTAAACCGCCAGTTTGGAGAACGACCCGAACATCATTTCTATGCGTCTCTCTCTTTCTCCTGCAGGAAGTAGCGTCCTTCCAGTCCTCAGTGCTATTCATAGGCAGAACACCGACAGTGAGGTAGCAGGTCAAGCGCCAAAAACAAACAACGGATTGAATGGATGGAGAGCTTCCAATTGGCTCATTCATCCCCCCTCATCTCCTCTGTAACTATTCTCCAGGTCGTTGCTGTAAATGAGAATGTGTTCTCAGTCAATTTACCTGGTAAAATAAGGGTTAAATAAATCAAACAAAAAAGTCCGGCGGCGCAGTGGCAGCAGAGACTGAGGTTTGCATATATATTATGTCACTGTCTTCGTTGTTGTTTTTTGCCATTGACAATGAGTTTAAACCTTCTTAATACATCCATAACTCACATCATCTGTGGGAACTGCCATTCTTAACTGCTCAACATTTAACAGGTAACAAACATGTAGCATATTCATTACCCGACTGTATTCAGGCACCAAGTGGAGTGGTGGAGCTGAGCCATAGAGGTTGCGGGATAAACGTTTAGTTTCTCATGCAGGTGGAACCCTTCTACTTCTGACGGGGTGAACATTTCCAGGTGGAATAGATTAGCTGAACACACAGAGCTAATGCGAAACAAACCGCCAATTAGTTGATTAATTAATGAGTGGATGTGGAGGTGTGAGCGGGTCACACACGGCCTGGGACCGAGGCTCGGATCGCGTCCTCTCGCCATGGCTACTGAATGATTGTCCGCTCTTTCACCAGGGCTTTCGATGTTTGCTGTGATTCACAACTCACATTAAAATTCACCAGTACGACGGTGCTAACTGAAGATAACTATCAAGTGACTATCAATGATGTGATTCTATTTTATGTATATGTATATGTATGTATAGAATGCAGGATAATGGCGCATCGTAAACTACACATGAACAGCTTTTTGTGGAATTAGTTGTCATTTTAAACGTGTTTTTAACGTATTTTTATTGCCAGAATAGGAACACTTTGAGCCTCTTTCAATATGATACTGCCTTAAGACCAATAATAAAATTAAAATGTAAACTTAATGTAAATTTGACATTATGTAAAGACAACTGACATTCACATGAAAATAACGGCCTATACTAAACCCATGCATGTGTGCTTCTCCAACGAATACACTTGTATGCCCAAACACATTATTTTAAAGACATTTTCAAACAAATGTTCTTCGTAGATTTAGGCCTCATATATTAACCCAATTCATTGTAATGCTTTGTCTAATATATAGACTGTGGAAGCCAATGTTTTTGGCCAATTCAAAGGATTTGAATTTGAGTATAATGCATTGAGTATAATGCTAAATTGGCCTGTATGGATAGGGCTAAATTGGCCTGTATGGATAGGGCTAAATTGGCCTATATGGATAGGGCTAAATTGGCCTATATGGATAGGGCTAAATTGGCCAGTATGGATAGGGCTAAATTGGCCTATATGGATAGGGCTAAATTGGCCTGTATGGATAGGGCTAAATTGGCCAGTATGGATAGGGCTAAATTGGCCAGTATGGATAGGGCTAAATTGGCCTGTATGGATAGGGCTAAATTGGCCAGTATGGATAGGGCTAAATTGGCCAGTATGGATAGGGCTAAATTGGCCTGTATGGAAAGGGGGCTAAATTGAAATGTTTCTTACAGAGGAAATATGAAGAGTATAAGCATTACCATGGTAGCAATTGAAAGAGAACAGTTTGGAGATTATGGGAAAGTTATTCGACCCAAAGATGAGTTCACAACAGTTCAATTTACGCGACTGAATCCAAGCTGTTGATTCTATGTGCATTTTAAATGTACTCTACTTTTCGCCACATTTGTTGAAAATGAAATCTGAAAATACTCTGGATGCATTAAGTAACACAAGACTATTCCTGGGAAATGTTAGGTAGGTGCAACTTAAGACAAAGAAATGACAAGGGTTTGAGTGAGAGGACTAACTGTTGTCACCAAGTGGGGACACACCTCTCTAAAATGTTCACAGTTCATAACTCATTTCAATGCACTTTTCTTGACCCAAAGAAGAGTCTTCAACGATAAGGCACTTTGTTGATCTCTTCCTAGCTGTGTTGTTGAGGAACTAGATCAAGTTGTTTTGTTTGGGACACAACCTTGCATGCCCACAATCACACAATTACTGTTGTTGTTTACGCAATCCAAGAATTGTCCATTATAAATCTCAATCTGGGTCAGGTGGGCATCATTTCAAAGCTTGTTCCATCGCCAACATGATGAGCAAAGTTCAAAAATATGATCTTACAGCGTTAGGCTTTCACAATGCAATTCAGGGAGACGGATCATTTTGGTGGGCAGAGAAAGAACTGCATTCAGGTGCGTGTGCCATGGAGAATGTTCTTCACATTAAACAAACACAGGTTCAATCTGTAGATAACTGTACATCAAACGTTGACACTTCATATGGAATTAATATCATTATTTGGAAATGTGAAGTACACATTAGGATTCCCGGGTGTAACAGCAAAGCAGTATTTATTATACTCTTCAGCATCTCATCTTTCAAAATATACACATCAAGTCCTCTTCATTTACAGCTTTTCTCTCACTCAGACAACAACACATTTGCTAAAGTTTCCCAATTACCTGGAGGGATGGGGGCAACTTCCTGTCAGGTGGTGCTCAAGTTCCGAACAGCTGTCACTCAAAGCCCCAAACAGAGATGTGAAGGACAGAACCAGAGCCTGATGTATAGCATGTTACTGGACAGCCTGACCTGATGTGTTACTGGACAGCCTGACCTGATGTATTACTGGACAGCCTGACCTGATGTATAGTATGTTACTGGACAGCCTGACCTGATGTATAGCATGTTACTGGACAGCCTGACCTGATGTATTACTGGACAGCCTGACCTGATGTGTTACTGGACAGCCTGACCTGATGTATAGCATGTTACTGGACAGCCTGACCTGATGTATAACATGTTACTGGACAGCCTGACCTGATGTATAACATATTACTTGACAGCCTGACCTGATGTATTACTGGACAGCCTGACCTGATGTATAGTATGTTACTGGACAGCCTGACCTGATGTATAGCATGTTACTGGACAGCCTGACCTGATGAATAGTATGTTACTGGACAGCCTGACCTGATGTATAACATGTTACTGGACAGCCTGACCTGATGTATAGCATGTTACTGGACAGCCTGACCTGATGTGTTACTGGACAGCCTGACCTGATGTGTTACTGGACAGCCTGACCTGATGTATTACTGGACAGCCTGACCTGATGTATAACATGTTACTGGACAGCCTGACCTGATGTATAACATGTTACTGGACAGCCTGACCTGATGTATTACTGGACAGCCTGACCTGATGTATAACATGTTACTGGACAGCCTGACCTGATGTATGGCATGTTACTGGACAGCCTGACCTGATGTATAGCATGTTACTGGACAGCCTGACCTGATGTATAACATGTGACTGGACAGCCTGACCTGATGTATAACATGTTACTGGACAGCCTGACCTGATGTATAACATGTGACTGGACAGCCTGACCTGATGTATTACTGGACAGCCTGACCTGATGTATAGCATGTTACTGGACAGCCTGACCTGATGTATAACATGTGACTGGACAGCCTGACCTGATGTATTACTGGACAGCCTGACCTGATGTATAACATGTTACTGGACAGCCTGACCTCATGTATAGCATGTTACTGGACAGCCTGACCTGATGTGTTACTGGACAGCCTGACCTGATGTGTTACTGGACAGCCTGACCTGATGTATAGCATGTTACTGGACAGCCTGACCTGATGTATAACATGTGACTGGACAGCCTGACCTGATGTATTACTGGACAGCCTGACCTGATGTATAGCATGTTACTGGACAGCCTGACCTGATGTATTCCTGGACAGCCTGACCTGATGTATAGCATGTTACTGGACAGCCTGACCTGATGTATAGCATGTTACTGGACAGCCTGACCTGATGTATTACTGGACAGCCTGACCTGATGTGTTACTGGACAGCCTGACCTGATGTATTCCTGGACAGCCTGACCTGATGTATAGCATGTGACTGGACAGCCTGACCTGATGTATAGCATGTTACTGGACAGCCTGACCTGATGTATGGCATGTTACTGGACAGCCAGACCTGATGTGTTACTGGACAGCCTGACCTGATGTATTACTGGACAGCCTGACCTGATGTATAGCATGTTACTGGACAGCCTGACCTGATGTATTACTGGACAGCCTGACCTGATGTATTACTGGACAGCCTGACCTGATGTATAACATGTTACTGGACAGCCTGACCTGATGTATAGCATGTTACTGGACAGCCTGACCTGATGTATAGCATGTTACTGGACAGCCTGTCCTGATGTATAGCATGTTACTGGACAGCCTGACCTGATGTATTACTGGACAGCCTGACCTGATGTATAGCATGTTACTGGACAGCCTGACCTGATGTATAGCATGTTACTGGACAGCCTGACCTGATGTATTACTGGACAGCCTGACCTGATGTATAGCATGTTACTGGACAGCCTGACCTGATGTGTTACTGGACAGCCTGACCTGATGCATAACATGTTACTGGACAGCCTGACCTGATGTATTACTGGACAGCCTGACCTGATGTGTTACTGGACAGCCTGACCTGATGTATTACCGGACAGCCTGACCTGATGTGTTACTGGACAGCCTGACCTTATGTATAGCATGCTACTGGACAGCCTGACCTGATGTATTCCTGGACAGCCTGACCTGATGTATAGCATGTTACTGGACAGCCTGACCTGATGTATTCCTGGACAGCCTGACCTGATGTATAGCATGTTACTGGACAGCCTGACCTGATGTATAGCATGTTACTGGACAGCCTGACCTGATGTATTACTGGACAGCCTGACCTGATGTGTTACTGGACAGCCTGACCTGATGTATTCCTGGACAGCCTGACCTGATGTATAGCATGTGACTGGACAGCCTGACCTGATGTATAGCATGTTACTGGACAGCCTGACCTGATGTATGGCATGTTACTGGACAGCCAGACCTGATGTGTTACTGGACAGCCTGACCTGATGTATTACTGGACAGCCTGACCTGATGTATAGCATGTTACTGGACAGCCTGACCTGATGTATTACTGGACAGCCTGACCTGATGTATTACTGGACAGCCTGACCTGATGTATAACATGTTACTGGACAGCCTGACCTGATGTATAGCATGTTACTGGACAGCCTGACCTGATGTATAGCATGTTACTGGACAGCCTGTCCTGATGTATAGCATGTTACTGGACAGCCTGACCTGATGTATTACTGGACAGCCTGACCTGATGTATAGCATGTTACTGGACAGCCTGACCTGATGTATAGCATGTTACTGGACAGCCTGACCTGATGTATTACTGGACAGCCTGACCTGATGTATAGCATGTTACTGGACAGCCTGACCTGATGTGTTACTGGACAGCCTGACCTGATGCATAACATGTTACTGGACAGCCTGACCTGATGTATTACTGGACAGCCTGACCTGATGTGTTACTGGACAGCCTGACCTGATGTATTACCGGACAGCCTGACCTGATGTGTTACTGGACAGCCTGACCTTATGTATAGCATGCTACTGGACAGCCTGACCTGATGTATAACATGTTACTGGACAGCCTGACCTGATGTATTACTGGACAGCCTGACCTGATGTATTACTGGACAGCCTGACCTGATGTACAGCATGCTACTGGACAGCCTGACCTGATGTATAACATGTTACTGGACAGCCTGACCTGATGTATTACTGGACAGCCTGACCTGATGTACAGCATGCTACTGGACAGCCTGACCTGATGTATTACTGGACAGCCTGACCTGATGTATAGTATGTTACTGGACAGCCTGACCTGATGTGTTACTGGACAGCCTGACCTGATGTGTTACTGGACAGCCTGACCTGATGTATAGTATGTTACTGGACAGCCACTATATTCCAATATGGGTGTTTATCAGTGCCCAAATCTGCCATTTTTAACTTGTATTCGGATACGACAATAAAGGGATACTTCTACGTAAAAAAAATGTCAATTTTCTGCATATCTAAGCATTCCTATTGATCGGTCTGTATCCTACTGACTGGTGGTTCTTTCCTAAAGAAAATATATATGCTTCTCTGCGTCTCTGCTAAATCTGGGTAAAAGAGTGAAAGGAATGTGAGACTTATTCAGTGCATGTAGATATTGATTGTTTTTCAAAAGTCTACCAATAATTATATCAGCTAAGATAGAGAGGTTAGCTACTCTTAACTTGATTGATAGCCTGAAATGGCTTCTTGGTAGCTAGTTATGAGTCTGGGAGATTGGAAACCTATCTGTGCTAGATAAAGCCAACCTCCTGAAATGGCTAGGGGGAGAATAGCATTACAGAGAAACAACAATACAAAACATTATTATTTCTTTTTAAACATGACAAATATGAAAGGGGCGCATTTAAAAAATATATATTGAACCTTTATTTAACTAGGCAAGTCAGTTAAGAACAATATTTACAATGACGGCCTACCCGGGGAACAGTGCGTTAACTGCCTTGTTCAGGGGCAGAACGACAGATTTTTACCTTGTCAGCTCGGGGAATTCGATCCAGAAACCTTTCGGTTAATGGCCCAACGCCCTAACCAATAGGATACCTGCCGCCCCACATGCCCCTATGCTATGCCCCCTATGCTATGCCCCTATGCTATGCCCCCTATGCTATGCCCCTATGCTATGCCCCCTATGCTATGCCCCTATGCTATGCCCCTATGCTATGCCCCCTATGCTATGCCCCCTATGGGCACGACACCTCTGCTTTCATATTCCATTTCATGAATTTCATCACTTCATTCTGGATGTAATTGGATGGGAGAAGGCAATGGCTTTGGCATGATTTCCTTTTGTTTTCACCAATCAACCCCTTGTCAGATCAGTGATTTCTCCATGGAAACATGAAGGAAGGAAGGTGACACCTTGTGGCCAACTTCAATATCACATGACAAACATTGATGTTCATCTTTCCTCACACTTTCTGATGTCATTATCTAAGATCCTGTCTCATTATCTAAGATCCTGTCTCATTATCTAAGATCCTGCCTCATTATCTAAGATCCTGTCTCATTATCTAAGATCCTGCCTCATTATCTAAGATCCTGCCTCATTATCTAAGATCCTGCCTCATTATCTAAGATCCTGCCTCATTATCTAAGATCCTGCCTCATTATCTAAGATCCTGCCTCTATCTAAGATCCTGCCTCTATCTAAGATCCTGCCTCATTATCTAAGATCCTGCCTCTATCTAAGATCCTGTCTCATTATCTAAGATCCTGTCTCATTATCTAAGATCCTGCCTCATTATCTAAGATCCTGTCTCATTATCTAAGATCCTGCCTCATTATCTAAGATCCTGCCTCATTATCTAAGATCCTGCCTCATTATCTAAGATCCTGCCTCATTATCTAAGATCCTGCCTCATTATCTAAGATCCTGCCTCATTATCTAAGATCCTGCCTCATTATCTAAGATCCTGCCTCATTATCTAAGATCCTGCCTCATTATCTAAGATCCTGCCTCATTATCTAAGATCCTGCCTCTATCTAAGATCCTGCCTCATTATCTAAGATCCTGTCTCATTATCTAAGATCCTGTCTCATTATCTAAGATACTGTCTCATTATCTAAGATCCTGCCTCATTATCTAAGATACTGCCTCATTATCTAAGATACTGTCTCATTATCTAAGATCCTGCCTCATTATCTAAGATACTGTCTCATTATCTAAGATCCTGTCTCATTATCTAAGATCCTGTCTCATTATCTAAGATCCTGTCTCATTATCTAATATCCTGTTTCATTATCTAAGAAACTGTCTCATTACCAAAGGTACTGCCTCATTATCTAATATCCAGTCTCATTATCTAAGAAACCGTCTCATTATCTAAGATACTGTTTATTTAACTAAGATACCATCTCATTATCTAAGATACCGTTTCATTATGTAGTAGCAGTATGGACTAGGCCTACCATAAAGAGTAGCCCACTGATCTAGGTCTCCAAACCCGCCACTAGAGGGCAGTCAAAACCATAACAGCAAGTGAACTGCCATTCAAATTTGTTAACCTAGCACTCGGAGCGGCAACAGGCATCACATATGAAACAACCAAGCCTAAGGTATACAACAAAAGTCATTTGAGGTTTTGAATTCCTGTTAGTCTATGTAGCATCGTTTCCCCATGTTAATGTGTGGAGCTTGTGTCTCTAACGTCATGTAGATCTGCCATCAATTAACTTCAGCTTGTTCTGGTCAGTAGACAGAGCACAACATGTTTAATCATTTAACTTTAGCCGCTTTTATCCATTCTTTACATTTTTAATTTATTTTATTTATATAGCCCTTCGTACATCAGCTGATATCTCAAAGTGCTGTACAGAAACCCAGCCTAAAACCCCAAACAGCAAGCAATGCAGGTGTAGAAGCACGGTGGCTAGGAAAAACTCCCTAGAAAGGCCAAAACCTAGGAAGAAACTTAGAGAGGAACCAGGCTATGAGGGGTGGCCAGTCCTCTTCTGGCTGTGCCAGGTGGAGATTATAAACCTAGAGAGGAACCAGGCTATGAGGGGTGGCCAGTCCTCTTCTGGCTGTGCCGGGTGGAGATTATAAACCTAGAGAGGAACCAGGCTCTGAGGGGTGGCCAGTCCTCTTCTGGCTGTGCCGGGTGGAGATTATAAACCTAGAGAGGAACCAGGCTATGTGGGGTGGCCAGTCCTCTTCTGGCTGTGCCGGGTGGAGATTATAAACCTAGAGAGGAACCAGGCTATGAGGGGTGGCCAGTCCTCTTCTGGCTGTGCCGGGTGGAGATTATAAACCTAGAGAGGAACCAGGCTATGAGGGGTGGCCAGTCCTCTTCTGGCTGTGCCGGGTGGAGATTATAAACCTAGAGAGGAACCAGGCTATGTGGGGTGGCCAGTCCTCTTCTGGCTGTGCCGGGTGGAGATTATAACAGAACATGGCCAAGATGTTCAAATGTTCATAAATGACCAGCATGGTCGTATAATAATAAGGCAGAACAGTTGAAACTGACCGCAGATCCGTCTCAACACGAGTTTGGTTTCAGTCTTTAACTGGTTAATAAAATATGAAAGTATAGATTGTCTGCATTTTGTCTGACTTTCTTTGGCTGAGTTGATGAAGTCTTAGAAGAATAGGACCCCGCATGGAGACGTGCCCTGCCCTGCACGTAGCGTTGGACCGACTGTTGTCATGTTTCACTGTATGCGTTCGTTTCCTGTGTCAGGCCGATAATGTCCTGCGTTGACAGCATTATATAAAACAGAGTGATTATCTCTTCAGCACAACCTAATGTCGATATATAAAATACTGTTGATATTGATCATTTTAATTATTGTGCCTAATTAATAGATTTGAACACCTTTGATGACATTCAATCTGCATAGTCGTTCTGACTCAAATATAACCTAATGATTTCTGGCTAACTAAAAAGAGAGGTGTATATGCCTCTGTAAATGAAGTTTGATTTAATTTGTGCCTACTAATGTTAACGTGGACTTGAATCCAGGCAAGAAAACAATGATATTTATGAAACTATCTACTGGATTTTGTATGAATTTAGTTTGTCATGTTTTGTTAAAACATTTCTTTTTTAATTGTCATACTATAATGTATGCTTTATTATAATGATTAAATCAAATCCTAATGACTTTCCGATTCATTTAAAGATAGGTAGGCCCTATAGGAATGTTTTTTTGTAAACATCACATATCTAGCTATATCCCTCTCAGTACAAACATCACATATCTAGCTATATCCCTCTCAGTACAAACAACACATATCTAGCTATATCCCTCTCAGTACAAACAACACATATCTAACTATATCCCTCTCAGCACAAACAATACATATCTAGCTATATCCCTCTCAGCACAAACAACACATATCTAACTATATCCCTCTCAGTACAAACAATACATCAACAACACATATCTAGCTATATCCCTCTCAGTACAAACAACACATAACTAACTATATCCCTCTCAGTACAAACAACACATATCTAGCTATATCCCTCTCAGTACAAACAACACATATCTAGCTATATCCCTCTCAGTACAAACAACACATATCTAGCTATATCCCTCTCAGCACAAACAATACATATCTAGCTATATCCCTCTCAGTACAAACAACACATATCTAACTATATCCCTCTCAGCACAAACAACACATATCTAACTATATCCCTCTCAGCACAAACAATACATATCTAGCTATATCCCTCTCAGCACAAACAATACATATCTAACTATATCCCTCTCAGTACAAACAACACATATCTAGCTATATCCCTCTCAATACAAACAACACATATCTAGCTATATCCCTCTCAGTACAAACATCACATATCTAGCTATATCCCTCTCAGCACAAACAACACATATCTAGCTATATCCCTCTCAGCACAAACAACACATATCTAGCTATATCCCTCTCAGTACAAACAACACATATCTAGCTATATCCCTCTCAGCACAAACAACACATATCTAGCTTATATCCCTCTCAGCACAAACAATACATATCTAGCTATATCCCTCTCAGTACAAACAACACATATCTAGCTATATCCCTCTCAGTACAAACAACACATATCTAGCTATATCCCTCTCAGTACAAACAATACATATCTAGCTATATCCCTCTCAGTACAAACAATACATATCTAGCTATATCCCTCTCAGTACAAACAATACATATCTAGCTATATCCCTCTCAGTACAAACAATACATATCTAGCTATATCCCTCTCAGTACAAACAATACATATCTAGCTATATCCCTCTCAGTACAAACAATACATATCTAGCTATATCCCTCTCAGTACAAACAACACATATCTAGCTATATCCCTCTCAGTACAAACAACACATATCTAGCTATATCCCTCTCAGTACAAACAATACATATCTAACTATATCCCTCTCAGCACAAACAACACATATCTAACTATATCCCTCTCAGCACAAACAATACATATCTAGCTATATCCCTCTCAGCACAAACAATACATATCTAGCTATATCCCTCTCAGTACAAACAACACATATCTAGCTATATCCCTCTCAGCACAAACAACACATATCTAGCTTATATCCCTCTCAGCACAAACAATACATATCTAGCTATATCCCTCGCAAGCTACACTATATCTGCAAAGGTATGAAGATAGCCCAATCCACTAATTTGAAGGGGTATTTCAGCCACACCCGTTGCTGATAGGTGTATACAATCGAGCACACAGCCATGCAATCTCCATAGACAGACATTGGCAGTAGAATGGACTTACTGAAGAGCTCAGTGACTTTCAATGTGGTACCGTTACAGGATGTCACCTTTCTGCCCTTCTAGAGCTGCCGCAGTCAACTGTAAATTCTGTTATTGTGAAGTGGAAACGTCTAGGAGCAACAACAGCTCAGCCTTGAAGTGGTAGGCCACACACGCTCACAGAACGGGACCACCATGTGCTGAAGCGTGTAAAAATGGTCTGTCCTCGGGTTCAACACTCACTACCGAGTTCCAAGCTGCTTCTGGAAGCTAAGTCAGCACAAGAACTGTTCGTCAGGAGCTTCATGAAATGGGTTTCCATGGCCCGAGCAGCCACACACAAGCCTAAGATCACCATAGGTGTTACGGTTTTCTAGGTGTGAAGGATAGTCGGACCAAAATGCAGCGTGTAGATTGCGATCCATGTTTAATGAACAACGTGAAACACGAAACACTACAAAACAAAGAACGTAACGAAAACCGAAACAGCCTATACTTGTGTAACCTTGTGTAAAGTACTTCCGGCGCCGACAGAGATGGCCGCCTCGCTTCGCGTTCCACAAGCATTTCGCTACACTCGCATTAACATCTGCTAACCATGTGTATGTGACAAATTTGATTTGATTTGATTTGAACCTAACACATAGACAGGAACAAGGACACTAAGGACAATCACTCACGACAAACTCAAAGAATGTGGCTGCCTAAATATGGTTCCCAATCAGAGACAACGATAAACACCTGCCTCTGATTGAGAACCACTCCAGACAGCCATAGACTTTGCTAGATAACCCCACTAGCTACAATCCCAATACATACACACCAAAACCCCAAGACAAAACACACCACAATACAAAAACCCCATGCCACACCCTGGCCTGACCCAATACATGAAGAAAAACACAAAATACTTAGACCAGGGCGTGACAATAGGCAATGCCAAGCGTCGGCTGGAGTGGTGTAAACCTCGCCGCCATTAGACTCTGGATCAGTGGAAATGCGTTTTCTGGAGGGATGAATCACGCTTCACCATCTGTCAGTCAGATGGACCAATCTAGGTTTGGTGGATGCCAGGAGAACGTTGCATACCAGAATGCATAGTGCAGACTGTAAAGTTTGGTGGAGGAGGAATAATGGTCTGGGGCTGTTTTTCATGGTTCAGGCTAGTCCCCTTAGTTCCAGGGGAGGTAAATCTTAACGCGACAGCATACAATGTATTTCTAGAAAATTCTGTGCTTCCAACTTTGTGGCAACAGTTTGGGGAAGGCCCTTTCCTGTTTCAGCATAACAATGCCCCCGTGCACAAAACGAGGTCCACACAGAAATGGTTTGTTGAAATCGGTGTGAAAGAACTTGACTAGCCTGCACAGAGCCTTGACCTCAACCCCATCAACCACCTTTGGGATGAATTGGAATGCCGACTGGTAGCCAGACACAATCGCCCAACATCAGTGCCCGGCGCTTGTGGCTGAATGGAAGCATGTCCCCGCAGCAATGTTCCAATATCTAGTGGAAAGCCTTCCCAGAAGAGTGGAGGCTGTTATAGCAGCAATGTTCCAACATCTAGTGGAAAGCCTTCCCAGAAGAGTGGAGGCTGTTATAACAGCAATGTTCCAACATCTAGTGGAAAGACTTCCCAGAAGAGTGGAGGCTGCTCTAGTAGTAAGGGGGATTCAACCCCATATTAATGCCCATGACTTTGGAATGAGATGTACGGCGAGCAGGTGTCCACATACTTTTGTGTAGCGTAGCTAGCTAGTTAGTTAATTTAGCTAGCTAGAAAACAGATAGATACACACAGTCCTTGCTTGCAAATGTGCATAGCCTACCGGTGGGTGATTAACCTACAGCCAAAAAAACATGCATGCTTTTGCAAACTTTACCAGAGTTGCTAGCTGGCTAATTGTTTTCCTCTTGGGTGTGGAGTGTACCACTGCAACCTTTTGAGGGTTGACTTTTGTAGGCAAGTGTTTGCACTGCAAGAGATTATGCAGATAAAGGTGCTACGTTTTACCGCAGTAGGAGGCCTATATTGTTGAACTTGTCAAATCAGCTACGTTGCACCGCAGGAGGCCTATATTGTTGAACTTGTTCATGTAAATTAGAATGACATTTTACTCCTTTATCGTTCATAGCTGACTCCACTTGTCACTTGTGACTTACTACTTTTAAGCTACTTTGCAACTATATAGCATGTTAGCTAACCCTTCACCTAACATTAATCCTAACCTTAACCCTTTAACCTAACCCTGCCCCTACCCCTAAAGTTAGCTACTTAGCTAGAATTCGCAACATATCATTCGTTTTGCTATTTCATGACATATCAACCATTTTACAAATTCGTAACATATAACACATTTAGAAATTCGTAACATGTTGTACATTTTACAAATTTATAATATATAATACGAATTGTAATTTGTAACATATCATACGAAATGTGTGATGGACAGCCACAAATTAAAACATATCATACTAACTGGAGTGTTCTCGGATTTACATACAGAATAATACGCCATTCTCTGAGACCAGGTCGGATGGAAGTGTGGCTGGCCCAGCAGCAGTTTGAAAACTCTCAGATACAGCACATTATGACATCTTGCCTGGGTTTGTTTACATGATGTTTGGGTTTGTTTTGTGGCCCCTACAGTTAGATTGTTCATCATCACAAATTATGTTAATGAGACTTAGCGAGTCTGGCTTTAAACTCAATGGCTGTGTTTAAGAGCATTTAGGCTCTTAACAGCCAATGAAAATGTTGTTCTACAGCATCGTTCCATCGGTAATAATTTTCTAATGTCCCGCTCTGAGCATTAGAGCATATTTTGGGGGACACTTATTAACTTGCTATTACAAGTTAATAGTGCAACATCATGAAAGCTAAAACCCATAGGCTATGTAGGTCCTTGGAGGAAGACACCACAAACTGCCCGCGACTTCTGTAATATCGTGGGAAATTACGAAATTATTCATGACCAGAATTCCAATAAATTGTCACAATTCCAATAAATTGTCAGTCCGTATAGCGCAGAGCTCAACAGCTGTAGTACTAAACGGACCTCCATGTGTTGTGACTACAGCCACTGGCATTAGTGATTGAAATGTCTCTCCTGAAACAACAGTTAATAGTTAATATATTATCAGCCGAGACGCGTTATAGTTTCTTATTAAACACATGAGAGTAGCCTAACCTACACTTTAACCTTCCGCGGTGACTGCAATGGTATGCATGTCTGAGTTCATCGAGGCTTGAATTTCGATACAATCTCAAATTAATCTACGGCCTATTTGACTATATTCGTGCCCTGGCATCCCCAATAACCATAGCCATCTGAAATCAAATAAAAGTATAACCCTATAGAAAAAAATAT
Source organism: Oncorhynchus tshawytscha (assembly GCF_018296145.1). Lineage (NCBI taxonomy): Eukaryota > Metazoa > Chordata > Actinopteri > Salmoniformes > Salmonidae > Oncorhynchus > Oncorhynchus tshawytscha. Next base: position 55,263,356 of record NC_056439.1, on the reverse strand, counting down.
ATAAATTCTGAAGGTAGGCCAATCTATGTTTCTTTCTCCGAAAGAAGCGTGTTAATGTCAGTTCCATAAAATAGCCTACACCAGATGCACATGTATAGCAATAACGACAATAAAGAGTGAACAAAAATGTGGGAAAATGAGGGTCCTTTTATTTATTTTTTACAAAATTGTCTTATTAGCCTATCCATTGTTGAATATGAGGTTTCACAATAACACTGTAGGTACTCATACTTCTAATTTAATTATGATAATTATGACACATTAAAGTAATTAGCTATAAATCTATTAATTTAAAAAATCGCAAACTCAATCTCAGCTATATATTCCTATGACGGTCCATTTTAAGGCCTGCTCGCCTACTTGATCAACTCTTACCTGTTCGATGGAGGTTAGAATTCACATATTTGAGCTATTAGGTCATGTTAAATGAATGAGGGCGATATAAGCTGTAGAAAGGTAATGTTGTTAAATGAATGAGGGCGATATAAGCGGTAGAAAGGTAATGTTGTTAAATGAATGAGGGCGATATAAGCGGTAGAAAGGTAATGTTGTTAAATGAATGAGGGCGATATAAGCGGTAGAAAGGTAATGTTGTTAAATGAATGAGGGCGATATAAGCGGTAGAAGGGTAATGTTGTTAAATGAATGAGGGCGATATAAGCGGTAGAAAGGTAATGTTAATGAATGAGGGCGATATAAGCTGTAGAAATGTAATGTTAATGAATGAGGGCGATATAAGCTGTAGAAAGGTAATGTTGTTAAATGAATGAGGGCGATATAAGCGGTAGAAAGGTAATGTTGTTAAATGAATGAGGGCGATATAAGCGGTAGAAAGGTAATGTTGTTAAATGAATGAGGGCGATATAAGCGGTAGAAAGGTAATGTTGTTAAATGAATGAGGGCGATATAAGCGGTAGAAAGGTAATGTTGTTAAATGAATGAGGGCGATATAAGCGGTAGAAAGGTAATGTTGTTAAATGAATGAGGGCGATATAAGCGGTAGAAAGGTAATGTTGTTAAATGAATGAGGGCGATATAAGCGGTAGAAAGGTAATGTTGTTAAATGAATGAGGGCGATATAAGCTGTAGAAAGGTAATGTTGTTAAATGAATGAGGGCGATATAAGCTGTAGAAAGGTAATGTTGTTAAATGAATGAGGGCGATATAAGCGGTAGAAAGGTAATGTTGTTAAATGAATGAGGGCGATATAAGCGGTAGAAAGGTAATGTTTTTAAATGAATGAGGGCGATATAAGCTGTAGAAAGGTAATGTTAATGAATGAGGGCGATATAAGCGGTAGAAAGGTAATGTTAATGAATGAGGGCGATATAAGCTGTAGAAAGGTAATGTTAATGAATGAGGGCGATATAAGCTGTAGAAAGGTAATGTTAATGAATGAGGGCGATATAAGCTGTAGAAAGGTAATGTTAATGAATGAGGGCGATATAAGCTGTAGAAAGGTAATGTTAATGAATGAGGGCGATATAAGCGGTAGAAAGGTAATGTTAATGAATGAGGGCGATATAAGCTGTAGAAAGGTAATGTTAATGAATGAGGGCGATATAAGCTGTAGAAAGGTAATGTTAATGAATGAGGGCGATATAAGCTGTAGAAAGGTAATGTTGTTAAATGAATGAGGGCGATATAAGCGGTAGAAAGGTAATGTTTTTAAATGAATGAGGGCGATATAAGCTGTAGAAAGGTAATGTTAATGAATGAGGGCGATATAAGCTGTAGAAAGGTAATGTTAATGAATGAGGGCGATATAAGCTGTAGAAAGGTAATGTTAATGAATGAGGGCGATATAAGCTGTAGAAAGGTAATGTTAATGAATGAGGGCGATATAAGCTGTAGAAATGTAATGTTAATGAATGAGGGCGATATAAGCTGTAGAAAGGTAATGTTGTTAAATGAATGAGGGCGATATAAGCGGTAGAAAGGTAATGTTTTTAAATGAATGAGGGCGATATAAGCTGTAGAAAGGTAATGTTAATGAATGAGGGCGATATAAGCGGTAGAAAGGTAATGTTAATGAATGAGGGCGATATAAGCTGTAGAAAGGTAATGTTAATGAATGAGGGCGATATAAGCTGTAGAAAGGTAATGTTAATGAATGAGGGCGATATAAGCTGTAGAAAGGTAATGTTAATGAATGAGGGCGATATAAGCTGTAGAAAGGTAATGTTAATGAATGAGGGCGATATAAGCTGTAGAAAGGTAATGTTAATGAATGAGGGCGATATAAGCTGTAGAAAGGTAATGTTAATGAATGAGGGCGATATAAGCGGTAGAAAGGTAATGTTAATGAATGAGGGCGATATAAGCTGTAGAAAGGTAATGTTAATGAATGAGGGCGATATAAGCACTCATAGGCCTACCTGTATTCCCAAACAAACAAGGTTTCGATCTTCATCAGGCCATTAACAACATTTTTCGGCCCTGCACCCCACTAAAGGATGTACGTTTGATCACAATTGCCTGGCGATATAAGAGGTATCGTATTGCAAAGAATATGTATACTATAGGCAGTCTATCTGCTATGAGGGTTATATTTTCCTTTCCTGCATTATGCCTCATTATCACGCTGTTGCGATTTCCAAATGAGTCTTAATTTATCCACGGGCCTGGACTTCTGTCATAGCAATTACTACAGTCATAGTTATTACTACAGTCATAGTTATTACTACAGTCATAGTAATTAGAAGTAATAACAACATTAAAAAAAATGTTATTTATCCTTTATTTTACCAGGTAAGTTGACTGGGAACACATTCTCATTTGCAGCAACGACCTGGGGAATAGTTAATAGGTGACCGTGATGGTTTGAGGGCCAGCTTGGGAATTTAGCCAGGACACTGGGGTTAACACCCCTACTCTTACGATAAGTGCCATGGGATCTTTAATGACCTCAGAGAGTCAGGACACCCGTTTAACGTCCCATCCGAAAGATGGCACCTTACACAGGGCAGTGTCCGATCACTGCCCTTGGGCATTGGGATATTAATTTAGACCAGAGGAAAGAGTGCCTCCTACTCGCCCTCCAACACCACTTCCAGCAGCATCTGGTCTCCCATCCAGGGACTGACCAGGACCAACCCTGCTTAACTTCAGAAGTAAGCCAGCAGTGATATGCAGGGTGGTATGCTGATGGCAGTCATAGTAATTAGACATAATAACAACATACAGTCATAGTAATTAGAAGTAATAACCTCACAACAAGATGGGAACATCATGTTGACAGATCTCTCTTCAGAAACCACAGGCATTCCCTGTCAGCGTTCTTGGCGTGGGGAAGGGTCTGAGGAGACAGGAGGAAACCTAGAGGTCTGAGGAGACAGGAGACAGGAGGAAACCTAGAGGTCTGAGGAGACAGGAGGAAACATAGAGGTCTGAGGAGACAGGAGACAGGAGGAAACCTAGAGGTCTGAGGAGACAGGAGGAAACCTAGAGGTCTGAGGAGACAGGAGGAAACATAGAGGTCTGAGGAGACAGGAGGAAACCTAGAGGTCTGAGGAGACAGGAGGAAACCTAGAGGTCTGAGGAGACAGGAGGAAACCTAGAGGTCTGAGGAGACAGGAGGAAACCTAGAGGTCTGAGGAGACAGGAGGAAACATAGAGGTCTGAGGAGACAGGAGACAGGAGGAAACATAGAGGTCTGAGGAGACAGGAGGAAACATAGAGGTCTGAGGAGACAGGAGGAAACCTAGAGGTCTGAGGAGACAGGAGGAAAAATAGAGGTCTGAGGAGGAGGAGGAAACCTAGAGGTCTGAGGAGACAGGAGACAGGAGGAAACATAGAGGTCTGAGGAGACAGGAGGAAAAATAGAGGTCTGAGGAGGAGGAGGAAACCTAGAGGTCTGAGGAGACAGGAGGAAACCTAGAGGTCTGAGGAGACAGTAGACAGGAGGAAACCTAGAGGTCTGAGGAGACAGGAGGAAACCTAGAGGTCTGAGGAGACAGGAGACAGGAGGAAACCTAGAGGTCTGAGGAGACAGGAGGAAACCTAGAGGTCTGAGGAGACAGTAGACAGGAGGAAACCTAGAGGTCTGAGGAGACAGGAGACAGGAGGACACCTAGAGGTCTGACGAGACAGGAGGAAACATAGAGGTCTGAGGAGACAGGAGACAGGAGGAAACCTAGAGGTCTGAGGAGACAGGAGACAGGAGGAAACCTAGAGGTCTGACGAGACAGGATGAAACCTAGAGGTCTGAGGAGACAGGAGACAGGAGGAAACCTAGAGGTCTGAGGAGACAGGAGGAAACCTAGAGGTCTGAGGAGACAGGAGGAAACCTAGAGGGTCTGAGGAGACAGGAGACAGGAGGAAACCTAGAGGTCTGAGGAGACAGGAGACAGGAGGAAACCTAGAGGTCTGACGAGACAGGAGGAAAAATAGAGGTCTGAGGAGGAGGAGGAAACCTAGAGGTCTGAGGAGACAGGAGGAAACCTAGAGGTCTGAGGAGACAGGAGGAAAAATAGAGGTCTGAGGAGACAGGAGGAAAAATAGAGGTCTGAGGAGACAGGAGACAGGAGGAAACATAGAGGTCTGATGAGACAGGAGGAAACCTAGAGGTCTGAGGAGACAGGAGGAAAAATAGAGGTCTGAGGAGACAGGAGGAAACCTAGAGGTCTGAGGAGACAGGAGGAAAAATAGAGGTCTGAGGAGACAGGAGACAGGAGGAAACCTAGAGGTCTGAGGAGACAGGAGACAGGAGGAAACCTAGAGGTCTGACGAGACAGGAGGAAACCTAGAGGTCTGAGGAGACAGGAGGAAACCTAGAGGTCTGAGGAGACAGGAGGAAACATAGAGGTCTGAGGAGACAGGAGGAAACATAGAGGTCTGAGGAGACAGGAGGAAACCTACAGGTCTGAGGAGACAGGAGGAAACCTACAGGTCTGAGGAGACTGGAGGAAACCTACAGGTCTGAGGAGACAGGAGGAAACCTAGACACTACGACATTGAGGCTTTGACATATTTTTAATAAGCATATTATTGATTTTATAGGCTACGCTTTAATGGATAAAGTATTGGCATCCTCAAACGTGTAGGCTAAACAACACTGGTCTCAATTATACATTAATTTGGTGTGATAGGCTATATTCAGGACAAGAAATGTGAGTGTATATTCAACCGGAAGGTTTTAACTGGTGTTATATTTGCAGAATGAGCCAAAAAATCAGCCGAGGAAACACGACTAGGCTATTTGGTTTCATATGAAGCTATTGTTGCTATATGAGTTGCTTTACGACGTCTAAAACTCTATTCCTGCTTCTGCTAAATCCACACCCCGGGTACATGAGAGAACTCATTGACAGGTGTACTCTTCCAATCAGCGCAATCTAGAATAACATTGCTGCGCTTGCGCACATCTCAGTCCTCTCGGTTCCAGAACGTTGATTTGTCCTCGTGTCCGCCCGGTGCGCGTGCATGGATCTCACCTCCATAACGGGAGGTGCTCGAGGTTCCCGCTCAGAACGTCGGTCCGGGGGCTCTTCCGTAACCGTTGACGCTCACTATGACTTTTTGAGGGAACCATTTTGACTGGATTTCTGGATTTCACTACCTGAAGTAAGGAAGATGTTTTCGTCGGTGAGTAAACGTTGTTTTATGATAGAATCATTGGTGGCCGAAGAAAACTCTCAAACCACGGAAGATCCCATCCGACCGACGGCCCTGACTTATTCAAACTCCACTGACGCTTTCACGAGCGGGTACCAGAGTCCCACCGGCAGGTCTCTGTATCAGAACCCGGAGCTGGTGTTCCATGAGTCGGTCAACCACCCCGGGCTGACCATGAACCCCCACCAGCTAGGAGGGGGCCACCTACAACACCCTTCACACTTCTTTGGGACACAACACCGAGACCCTCTCAACTTCTACCCATGGGATTTACGAAACAGGTTATTCGGATACAGATTTCAAGGTAAAGGATTGGAAAGAGAGAGAGAGAGAGAGAGTGTGTGTGTGTGTGTGTGTGTGTTGAAAATTAAATTGAATAATTTCTCAGTCTTAATACTTAGGCCTATCAATAATTATAGCTAATGTCAAGCAAATCAAGTTCCAGGTTAATGGATAAATGAATGCTCTGGCTGGTTTGCTTGTACTTTTGACAATAAGGACTAAACTGTGACCTACACTGCAGAGATGTCAATTTAACATCTTTAACAGATTGACAACAGTTAGGCTGCAATAATGGCGGGATTAATCATTCATTTTCATGTATGTAAATCATCAGTTAATGTTTGGCTTTATTACAAAATTATTGTGGCGAAATGGGACTACGATGCATAGCCTTTATAACTCACCTTTTTCAGCCACAGGTGAACATAAACAATACCTAGATTGGATATGAGATAGAGTACTTATGGAAAACATTCCCACTAGATTGGATATGAGATAGAGTACTTATGGAAAACATTTCCACTAGATTGGATATGAGATAGAGTACTTATGGAAAACATTTTCACGTTCCATTCCCCCCCATTGGCTACACTTTGGTAAAGGGAAAATGGGGATGTTTATGTTGCCAGTTGAACTCCCTGCCTTGGGCCATTTCAGCCTATATTGTCTCACTAGCAACAAATGAATACATAAACGGTTACAACAGGAGAAATAAGAGGTATGGAACGATGAGGTTGTGACATTTTAATGAATATGTACACTGTTAAATGGCCTTCAGCGAGGCTATGTAGGCTGTATGCTCTTACAAGTTCTATTCAATGCAGATGTTGGGGCGGTACACACAGGGCCCTCGGACCCTCGGAAAGTATTCAGACTCCTTGACCTTTTCAACATTTTGTTACATTACAGCCTTATTCTAAAAATGTATGAAATATTTTTTTTCCTCGGCAATCTACACACAATAGCCCATAATGCAGCCCACATAATGACAAAGCAAAAAGCGTTTTGAGAAATGTTTGTCATTATGGGATATTGATCAGGAAAAAACCCTGATTTCATCAGTTTCAGAATAAGGCTTGTAATGTAACAAAATGTGGGAAAGTCCAGGGGTCTGAATACTTTCTGAATGCACTGTGTGGTCCTAACGTTGCCCACATGGTACTAACGCGCCTTTAGCTCTGCTTTATAATGTAATCCAACTTTAAAAACGAAACGAGAAATATTTGTTCAGTCTGCAGAACACATCAAATTGCTGATGGGTATTAATATGGATCTCGACATGACAAAGTGAAGGTAAATTGTGTCATTGACCGTCTCATCTCCTGTTACCTCGTTTTGGCACACGTTGGGCGTGCACTTGTGGTGCATCAAATATCAGTTCTAAGCAGAGCACATATTTCATTAAGGTGACAGGTAATTACATTCAAAATTAAGAGCATTAAAAAAATATATGCTAAACATCAAAATCACTCCATTTGGAAAATGTGATGGCGTGTCAGAAACTTCAGTTTGCATTACAATGTTGATATCAGTGTATTTCTATAACATTATACATGTATTATAGCCTAATACAATTAAATGTGATTTAGGCTATGATAGAATATGTAGGAGTCTGTCATTTTGTATTCAAAGTTTAGGCTACTAGGGTCCAGATTAATGGAGCGCAAACATAACCAGTCTATTTCCCCACGACTGGAAAGGTTTTCCCGGCACACACCGGGCCACAGGCAATCTGTAGAGGAAATATATGGTTTATATGCATCACTCGATTCATTTAATATGTTTATAATAATTTAACGTATTGGCATAATTTTCATTTATGATGAAAGATTAATGTCATTATTCTCAATATAAAGTAGACTAATAGTAATGTTAAATTATTAGAAATCACACAGTCTTATTTGGAACGATATCAAATTGACAGTTTAAATGGATCCCTACGTCGATATGGACTCAGCAGAAGAGTTGTATAAAGTATTCATAGACTACTTCAAACTACCTAAAGAGTTTATAAACTAGCCTCAAACCAAAAGGGCAAATATTCATTTGAATTAGTCTAAGATCCCTCTCTGCCTTGTGCTGTGTTCTTTTCCTCCTCGTTGCAGAGCAAAACGCTCCTGGTGTTGCTCTGTGTTCTAATTGCTTCAATCAATTCAATTCAAGGGGTTTTATTGGTATGGGAAACACATGTTAACATTGCCAAAGCAAGTGAGGTAATATACAAAAGTGAAATAAACAATACAAAAAAACAGTAAACATTACACTCACAGAAGTTCCAAAATAATAAAGACATTACAAATGTCATGTTATGTATATATACAGTGTTGTAACAATGTACAGGTAATTACATTCAACATTAAGAGCATTAAAAATAATGCTAAACACCAAACTCGCTCAATCTAAACCGCAGTGTGATTCTCCCTCTCTCTCCATCTCGGTCATCACTAGTTACCACAGCCACAAAGTCATACACGATATAGCCAATTTTGACTTTGTGGATGTGGTAACTAGTGGAAACCCTCTCTCTCTCTGCCCCCAGGAAACGATGTTTCCCAAGAAAGCCTGCTACTCCACCGCCCATTCGCCCGAAAACCCAAGCGCATCCGCACCGCCTTCTCCCCGTCGCAGCTCCTGCGGCTTGAGCGGGCGTTCGAGAATAATCATTACATAGTAGGAGCTGAGAGGAAACAGCTGGCCAACAGTCTCAGTCTGTCTGAAACACAGGTGGGATACACTACTAAAATACCCTATATGAAATATATATATGGCACACAGTTCAGGAATAGGCCTATATAAATTCATTTAATAAATTCCAGCCCAAACTCATTCGGAGTTGATAAATTCATGTCAGGAGGACTGCTTTTAATTGAAAAAAATAATATAATAATATCTTGAAGAACTTTTAATTAAACGTGTTGTAAATAAAGAATATGATTGTAGGTTTTTTCAAAATACGAGAGAATAGCCTATTATTAGGCTATTGAAAACATTAGGCATATTCATTATTAGGCTATTGAAAACATTAGGCATATTCATTATTAGGTCTATTGAAAACATTAGGCATATTCATTATTAGGTCTATTGAAAACATTAGGCATATTCATTATTAGGTCTACTGAAAATCATTAGGCATATTCATTATTAGGTCTACTGAAAATCATTAGCTTTTTCTTGCAAACCTAAGTAGGACAAATATTGAGACATATTTTTATGTTGAAATTAGCCAACTGTTAGCGATAAGGGCCTATGATAGAAAATTGGACTATTACAATTTATTGTCAAGCTCAGTGAATCATTTGACTCAATCATAATCAGGTAAAAGGGAAGGGAAAAGGACTTGTAAGCCTGTGATTTATATTTCTGATGCGTTTTCATTGGAACGATAGTTTTTATTATCAAGTCAGCAAAAAAAGAAACGTCCCTTTTTCAGGACCCTTTCTTTCAAAGATGATTCGTAAAAATCCAAATAACTTCACAGATCTTCATTGTAAAGGGTTTAAACACTGTTTCCCATGCTTGTTCAATGAACCATAAACAATTAATGAACATGCACCTGTGGAATGGTCGTTAAGACACTAACAGCTTACAGACGGTAGGAAATTAAGGTCACAGTTATGAAAACGTAGGACACTAAAGAGGTCTTTCTACTGACTCTGAAAAACACCAAAAGAAAGATGCCCAGGGTCCCTGCTCATCTGCATGAACGTGCCTTAGGCATGCTGCAAGGAGGCATGAGGACTGCAGATGTGGCCAGGGCAATAAACTGTAATGTCCGTACTGTGAGACGCCTAAGACAGCGCTACAGGGAGACAGGACGGACAGCTGATCATCCTCGCAGTGGCAGACCATGTGTAACAACACCTGCTTGTAATGACGACTAAAACTTCAGAATCGCTGCGAGAGCATGACCAAACATAATTACATTGATTCAATTCTAATATGCAGCGTACAGTATTGGTGTTGAGAGTAGGAAAGCCATTCAACCAGCTCTGTGTACAGAGTCTGAGAGGCTCGTTGTTGCAGTGTTTTTTAGTATTATACCTTTTCTGTGTACATTTCACAAGAAACCATTCTGAAATTGAGTATCCAGGTTAGAGTTATATAGAGTTATATAGAGTTATATAGAGTTATATAGAGTTACATAGAGTTATATAGAGTTATATAGAGTTACATAGAGTTATATAGAGTCATATAGAGTTACATAGAGTTACATAGAGTTATATAGAGTTATATAGAGTTACATAGAGTTACATAGAGTTATATAGAGTTATATAGAGTTACATAGAGTTATATAGAGTTATATAGAGTTATATAGAGTTATATAGAGTTACATAGAGTCATATAGAGTTATATAGAGTCATATAGAGTTATATAGAGTTATATAGAGTTATATAGAGTCATATAGAGTCATATAGAGTTATATAGAGTTATATAGAGTTATATAGAGTTACATAGAGTCATATAGAGTTATATAGAGTTATATAGAGTTATATAGAGTTACATAGAGTCACATAGAGTCATATAGAGTTATATAGAGTTATATAGAGTTACATAGAGTCATATAGAGTTATATAGAGTTATATAGAGTTATATAGAGTTATATAGAGTTACATAGAGTTATATAGAGTTATATAGAGTTACATAGAGTTATATAGAGTCATATAGAGTTACATAGAGTTACATAGAGTTATATAGAGTTATATAGAGTTACATAGAGTTACATAGAGTTATATAGAGTTACATAGAGTTACATAGAGTTATATAGAGTTATATAGAGTTATATAGAGTCATATAGAGTTATATAGAGTTATATAGAGTTACATAGAGTTACATAGAGTTACATAGAGTCATATAGAGTTATATAGAGTCATATAGAGTTATATAGAGTTATATAGAGTTACATAGAGTTACATAGAGTTATATAGAGTTATATAGAGTCATATAGAGTTATATAGAGTCATATAGAGTTATATAGAGTTATATAGAGTTACATAGAGTTATATAGAGTCATATAGAGTCATATAGAGTCATATAGAGTCATATAGAGTTATATAGAGTTATATAGAGTCATATAGAGTCATATAGAGTCATATAGAGTTATATAGAGTCATATAGAGTTATATAGAGTCATATAGAGTTATATAGAGTTATATAGAGTCATATAGAGTCATATAGAGTCATATAGAGTTATATAGAGTTATATAGAGTTATATAGTTATATAGAGTCATATAGAGTTATATAGAGTTACATAGAGTTATATAGAGTTACATAGAGTTACATAGAGTTACATAGAGTTATATAGAGTTATATAGAGTCATATAGAGTTATATAGAGTTATATAGAGTTACATAGAGTTACATAGAGTTACATAGAGTCATATAGAGTTATATAGAGTTATATAGAGTCATATAGAGTCATATAGAGTCATATAGAGTTATATAGAGTTATATAGAGTCATATAGAGTTATATAGAGTCATATAGAGTTATATAGAGTCATATAGAGTTATATAGAGTTATATAGAGTTATATAGAGTTATATTGAGTCATATAGAGTCATATAGAGTTATATAGAGTTACATAGAGTTATATAGAGTTATATAGAGTTATATTGAGTTATATAGAGTCATATAGAGTTATATAGAGTTATATAGAGTCATATAGAGTTATATAGAGTTACATAGAGTTACAGAGTTACATAGAGTTATATTGAGTTATATAGAGTCATATAGAGTCATATAGAGTTATATAGAGTTATATAGAGTTATATTGAGTTATATAGAGTCATATAGAGTCATATAGAGTCATATAGAGTTATATAGAGTCATATAGAGTCATATAGAGTCATATAGAGTTATATAGAGTTATATAGAGTTATATTGAGTTATATAGAGTCATATAGAGTCATATAGAGTTATATAGAGTTATATTGAGTTATATAGAGTCATATAGAGTCATATAGAGTCATATAGAGTCATATAGAGTCATATAGAGTTATATAGAGTCATATAGAGTCATATAGAGTTATATTGAGTTATATAGAGTTATATAGAGTTATATAGAGTTATATAGAGTCATATAGAGTCATATAGAGTCATATAGAGTTACATATAGTTACATAGAGTTATATAGAGTTATATTGAGTTATATAGAGTCATATAGAGTCATATAGAGTTATATAGAGTTATATTGAGTTATATAGAGTCATATAGAGTCATATAGAGTTATATAGAGTTATATAGTTATATAGAGTTATATAGAGTTATATAGAGTTATATTGAGTTATATAGAGTCATATAGAGTTATATAGAGTTATATAGAGTCATATAGAGTTATATAGAGTTATATAGAGTCATATAGAGTTA